>NC_054700.1:49739955-49842455 GCF_016097555.1 Gigantopelta aegis
TTGGTAATAAAGTTAAGTATGCCAAGCACTAGGCTTTTAAACCAATACCTACACTATAAGGGTTTAACCCTTCAAATTAGATAGCTAGGCTAGTTTAACTCTCCCTCCGTCATTGTATTCAATGATATACAAGGACGGAGGGGGATGGGTGGTCATGAATGACCATTGAACTCCCTAGAATAGGGACTTAAGACAATAGGTACAACCGTAACACAAAACTAGGATTCACACACAGTCTACACGCTCACTGCATCAGTACACAGGGTGCATTGACTAATGATAACAATGCACCCGCCCCCATTTAATGGTCCAGCACGTACTCTAATAAGGAACAGGACAAAAAAATACCGTTCCGAGTACACAATTGCAATGCACCCGGGGGAAGCTGAACAAAAGAATATCGGCCTCCCCCACCCAAACCCCCAATACTTGCTCTGGTAATAACTTGGTACTTGGTGATGCCTCGACCAGAAGCGGTCAGGCCCTTTATAAGGGCCCTATGGGCAACCTAGGGAGACACCACAGCATCGTAAAGGTCTAAAATTAACGAGCTACTCTCGATTCACTAATATCAAAACCTATATTAGCTCGGCCATTTACCTTTCGACCGACCGTTCAAAATTTCGCCAAATTCCCTCAATCAAAATTGCGCACCCTTTTCTCTTTGGCATTTAACTGCTCCATTCAAATTCCATAGCACCACCACCACCCCCACCCGCCTGCTACCGATTTGATCGGGCTGCTGGTGCTCCCTTGCACCTGCCAGTGCAGGCGGTCCCTCCTCTCCCCTCCCCCCACCTTTCCTGTCATGGACGGAGGAGCCGGCCAAGGCCGGCTCTTGTGCCCACGACAGGCGTGCGCTACAACAGCTTGTTCTGAATGTGCACGTAAAACCCTATGACATGACATGAGCCCGTCAAAAGTGTTCCACTTTCAAATCATGGCTTTGTTTTTGACCTGGATAAGCCAGCATAGTGAAACCAATGCGAGTGCGGCGTCATATATGCACCAAACGTAATTGGATTTTCTGTTCTGTATGCTTAAATAATAAAAATATTCCAGGGAATGTAGTTTTAACCATAAGAACTGCTCCCGAAGGACCGCAAAGATGGATCCAAGAAGAGGGTGCTGGAGGTGCACCCACCCCTACAAAATTCGAAGTTCCCCCTAAAATCAAGTGTTTAGCAGATGAATATAATGCATTTATTGGTTTTACATTGTTTACAATGGTCAGACTGATATTTCTGTGGAAGATTTAACCATATTTAATGCATGTCAGTGTACTTTTGAATACTATAGGTGCCATTTTAAGCGTTGCACTCCTGTCTAGAAGAAACCTACCAGTTATGACAATATCAAAAATGCCCCCCCCCCCCCCCCCCCCCCCCCCCATTCGCATGCTTCACAGTTTCGGTGTCCCCTGCTCCATTTCATGCTGGATCTGCCACTTATCTAGAGTGTAACAATACGGTTAGTAAGAAAAGATAAGTAAAAATAAGATAAATTTATCCGCCATGTTTCGGCTCGATTTATTTCGAATAGTTCTCGGAATCGGATCCTGGGTGATTTTTTTTTTTTTTAAAAGGTCACTGGTTTTTCCATTTCATAAGTTGGTCTATGTGCCTTTCTTTTCCATTTGTCCCGCCCCCCCCCCCCCCCTTCCGATTTTTTAAAATATCCGTTCCTGGTGCTTACTGTGTGGCCTGGGTACTTTCAAAATGTATGTTAATGATTTTTTGAAGATATATATATTTTTTTTTTTAAACTAAAAAAGCATCTTCTGATGACTCAGTCATATTAGATGTTTTGTGTAGGTACGCGTACCGCTTACAAAGGGTCCTCAACCAAGAGAGATTTTTCAGTATATATATATATATATATATATATATATATATATATATATATATATATATATATATATACTACTCAAAAGAATTTAAGGGTCAAAAATTTATAACCAAATAAGTTTCAGAGTGTATTAGATTGATGATGTAAACTACACCAAAAATTTAATTTATTGTTCCATATTTACAAAAAAACACAAATAAACGTCACTGTATACAAGAAAGTCACATGGCATGCTGTCAAAGTTGAAGGTTGTCAAACATGGATTTTAAACATTAGAACATTCGTTTAATAGTGTGTGAATCCACCCCTGGCGCGAATACACTCGACACATCGTTGCCTCATGCTGTTGATCAGACATCTGAAGAACTCTTGGGGAATGGCCTGCCACTCTGCCATAAGAAGTTGACCCAGATCATGAAGGTTGGCCGGAGGGGCATGGTTATCCCGAACTCTCCTGCCTAATTCGTCCCAGGCGTTCTCTATTGGGGCCAAGTCAGGCGAATATGCTGGCCAATCCATCCTGGCGATACCTTGTTGTCTGAGAAAGTGCGTTACCACCCTGGCGCGGTGGGGTCTGGCATTGTCATCCTGCAGAACTGCCCCGCCGCCAATCTGCTGAAGGCCTGGGAGAACCAACGGCCGGATAATCTCATTCAGATAGCGGATTCCATTCAGATTGCCATCCACCACATAGAGGGGGGTCCTGTGGTGGATAGAGATGCCGCCCCACACCATGACGCTGCCACCACCGAAGCGGTGACGTTGTCTAACGTTAACGTCAGCGAAGCGCTCCCCAGGACGTCTGTAGACACGAACCCGACCGTCGTTGAACTGGAGACTAAACCTGGACTCATCAGTGAACATCACTCGACCCCACTGAACACGTTGCCACCGCAGATGAAGTGTGCACCAGTGACGTCTGGTCGTTCTGCGACGTGGTAGGAGTGGTGGTCGAACTGCCTGGCGACGGCAGAGTAGATTATTGGCTCTCAGACGATTGCGTATGGTTTGATCAGACACTGAGTTCCAGTCGCAGTCCGCAGATTGTCACGTAATCGGCGTGCAGTGGTTGTGCGTTGACGTAGAGCCATATTGGTGATGTAGCGTCCTCTCTATTTGTAGTGCTTCGGGGTCTTCCCGAACGTGGACGATTTCGAATAGAATTCGTTGCTTGGTACCGTTGCCACAGTCGGCCAACGACACTCTGACTGACACCAAGTCTCAGAGCAATATTTCTTTGCGTATTGCCATCCTGAAGCCAAGCAATAGCCCTTCCTCGATCTTCGATAGTCAGTTGACGTCGTACCATTGTCGAATTTGGAGTGTGCACCGTACACGAACGCAAGCTCCAATTATACGGAAATTCAGCATTGGGAACATGGAATACACATGCAAAGCGTGCAAATGAAGCGCGTTGTGAAAAAGCAAGTTATGGGCACTTAGCAGACCTTTCGCTTTCGCCCTAATTTACGTGCAAATGTAAGCATGTTTTCGCCATTAGAACTAGTCGACAGTGTCAATGATAGTGGATTGTAATTCATTTATGGGTTGTTTAGACCCACTTTTGTCAAAATGGAACAATACCATGCGTGACATTATGGTCTAGCTAATATAAGTGACATTCAGAAAATAATGTCGAAAATATCGTCTGACCCTTATATATATAATATAAACCAGTAATACATTTTCTTATTTGAATACCAGTGTCTGTATATTCTGTTTGTTCTAATGTTTGTAGATCAAACGGTAAATTGTAAATCTAACGATAGACCCATTAACATGTTTAAAATCTTATCTCTGCACAAAAGTGAGTCAAAAGGACTTTTGACAATATTAAATCTGTTAACATTAAACAACAGCTCGCTAATTCTATAACCGGACGCTAATGTTTAAAGCCATTTTACAGCCTGGCGAAACAGGAAAGATTAGGGGTGGGGAGGCTATAGTCTCCCCTACATGTTTGCAGTATTAGTGCAGTTTGTTCGTCTGAGTAAGTTTACATACTATCAGTCATTCAACCTATAACTCATGAACCGTTACTTTAAATGGATTGTCCTGACTTTGTTTCTATTGTTCTGAGTATTTTTCGACTAACAGAGACGTTTTAATGACTACAATTTTAAATTAAATAAATGTGTATATTTAAATGTGTATATTAAATGTGTTATTTTATTATTATTATTATTATTATTATTATTATTATTATTATTGTTCTAGTGTTTGTACTATAGTCCTTGCCAGCAGTGAACGTCGTTTTCTTTCTATGGTATGTACTACAATATATTTATTTCTGAACCAAGATTTTAAATTGCACACAAAAATAGTGGTGGGTACTGTTTTTTTTAAAATTATTATTTAGTTTTTTATATTTCCCAAACACTTGTACTTTTTTGTTTCTTTGAACGAAAACTAAAATTATTTACAAAAAAAATAGCCGAATGTTCATGGAGGCTGTGAAAGACTTCCTAATATATATCTATATTTTTTCATACGTACGAAATTATTTGAAAACCAAATCTAGTTTGGGCTACTTATAAACATTAGGATTGCCAATAAGTTCGTAGAGACACATTGAATATATAGACATTGATATTCTAAACAAGAAACTACATTTAGTATGCAATTATAGTCGTTAAACGATTTTATTAGTGAGAAATATCTTACACAGACAGCAAATCCAGGATAGTCCCTTTAAGCCGTGGCCATGATGTGCGTGGTATCACAGTGATAATTAACAGTGAGATAAAATAAAAAACCCTCCCCCAACCCCAAAAAAGAAAATAATTAGCGTGATGCGGCTCAGTGGTACACCGCTCTCCTCACATGTATTCCCATTTAATGTTTTCCAGCTCTCTATAGAACTCTGCAGCTGATATATTAAAGCCTATGGTATGTGATGTTCTGTTATGAAAATGCACATAAAAGAGCTCTTGTAAATATGAATAGTCAATATTGTAACATCTTTCTTCTCTCATTCTCTGTACTCATTATTACAGTTACAATATATATCAGACACCTAATAGTTATATAGTATATGTAACTGTTCCAAGTATCACAATTATCATATTGCATTAAGGGACATTCCTGAGTATGCTACTTTTTGACGACTGTAATTACATATCAAATATATTTTTTTCTGTATAAAATATTAGCGGCTGTATATTAAACGTGTTTATGATCGTTCTAATATTTGTATTAGGTTTAACTTCATTTTATTTCCTAAAATATGTTTTTTCGTACGAACGAAATTATTTGAAGACAAAATCCAGTTTAGGCTTCCAGAACAAATTGAATATACAGACACTGACATTCTAAACAAGAAAATATATGTAATATGTAAGTTTAATCGTAGAAAATTATATTTTATTAGTCGCAAACATCTTACAATGCAGCAAACTCAGTAATGTCCCTTTATATAATCACCCAATAGCTGTATAGTCTATATAACTTTAAGACGTTTCTTCTCTACTTCCGTGTACCTAGTATAACAATTGCCATATTGTATAGGACACCTACTAGATACGTTCATTCTCTTGTGGAATATTATTATTACCTACATCGGTATTCATATTTCGCAAACAATAAAACAACAATGTTTATACAGTTTATTATCAATCAACACATATAACATTGATATCGTTGTTGTTAATACATACAATGTACATATTTTGAATAACGGTTTTCACGTTTAAATGGTAACGAGTATTCGATGTCAAGAAATATAGATAAAGGTAAAACAATATCGATTACATTGTCCAAATTTAATGTTATAAACACTATAAAACTTTACGAAACGTTATGACATAGTAGTTATGTTTAAAATAATAATAATCATAATAACACTATTGTAATAAATATGCCTTTAATGTCTTCTTTTCTTTAGAACAATTGTACTGAAGTTAATGCGTAGAGTTTATATATAAATATAATCTATGAAAGCCTACGAAAGTCGTATGCTGCCACTTATAAAAAAATTGTTCTTTATTATGTTCTCTTTATTTCAAATATTTTCTCTTTATTTAAAAAACACAATTCTGATTCAGTCAGGGTTTTTTTCTCTCGTTATTTTAAATTTTAAATATTCTTTCTCATTTTTAATGTTGTTTCTCGTTATTTCAATAATTTTCTCGTTATTTCAAATGTTTTATTGACCAATGTTTAAAACCCCCTAATAAAACCCCTCCCTCGAAAAGAAAACCCTCTTAAATTAAGAGAAAAACGACATGTGATTTGTTTTAGTGATACAACAGAAGCCTGTATGACATGTTCTCTAAAGATACATAATGTCTTGAGGATACGAACAGTTCATACAGATATGCTAGAGTGTGTCTCTGCTTATTAGTACTGTTATTTTTTCAGGCACGGCTAAGCAGGGCTGGGGGTTGCTAGATCAAATATATGTGAATCAAAAATATTATTGGTAGTAAATCTTAAGGCAGAGATGAGTTTTACTTGTAGAATGAAGGAAATTGCATTTCAGGACATCTAGTTTTCCATATCTTTTTAAGGGGGAGTATACGCCCGAACGCCTCTAGAAACTTTACTTTGCGCCCTCAATCACAGTCAGCGCCTCCACCCTCCCCAACGTCTATATGCTTCCACCCTGTCTGTTTTTGTTTGGGGGCCCAAATCTTTATTTCTAACAGAATGACAGTCAAGTCATAAAGATAGTTCCAGAAATGAATACCACGTTTTCTGCATGCACCGAGACAGGTAACAAACACTAAACGAACCACCCACAGAATATAGTTTAATATAATGCCCACCATGTACGGAAAAAAACACCAAGCGTACTTGAATATTATTAATTAAATGATATGGATAATGAAGCATTTATGCGAGACAACATTATTATGGGACTACTTACATATACTGTGCATTTAAATATATAGTTTCAAAAGAAAGCCACCTAAGCAGTAGAATTCAAACAAAAGATCCACGGAATGTTAATAGAACTAATTATCATTGTGAAACGGCAACAAAGGGTGTACAGCAAGAACTGGCTAATTTCGGGAGCGTCTAATGATTTCTGTGGTCATCTCGTATTAGTTGGGGCGGGACGCAGCCCAGTGGTAAAGCGCACCCCTGATGCGCGGTCCATCTTGGATCGATGCCCCTCGGTGGGCCCACTGGGTTATTTCTCGTTCCAGCCAGTACACCACGATTGGTATACCAAAGGCCGTGGTATGTGCTATCCTGTCTGTGGGATGGTGCATTATATAAAAGATCCCTTGCTACTAATGGAAAAAATGTAGCGGGTTTCCTCTCTGTGACTGTCAAAATTACCATATGTTTGAAATCCAATAGCCGATGATTAATAAATCAATGTGTTTTAGTGGTGTCGTTAAACAGAACAAACTTTTAACTTTTTAAACTCTTTATTAGTTCGTCTGTTCCACATATCATTTTCAGGACTGTTTTTTTTTAAAGTATTGAGCTCAACGTTTGTGCCTAGTTTTAACATGTACTGCTATTGATCAAATGTGACTTCCATGACAATTGACACATTATTCACTGAGTTGTGGCCCTTGAACTTAAGAGATATTTCATTCTGCTGAATCTGGTAGGGGACATGTATTGCTATGGCAGTACTCACATAATGCTTATTGTAACTGTTCTTCGCGATGCTGAGGAGACGGGACATTGTTCAGTTATCGCAGAACATCATTGATATCTTTAGACGGATCTGGACGACAAAACCGTATTCCTGGATTAGGGTCGTATCTCTGATATCAGTCTAGGAGTCAAACATGCTAAAAAACCCAAACATATTAAACAACACCCGATTATCAAAAGAACTGAATAATGTCTTTTTGGACAGTATTTTTCTAAATAATACATATTACATCTGCATGGTCTTTCTAAACAGATATGACTGTACTTCTACAGGCCTGTAGGAATCGGGGGTGGGTAGGTAGGGAGGGGGCTGTTCCCCACACGTGTTGACTAAAATGTACGGTTTTTGTTTTATCCTACTCAATACAAATAATGGTAATATATGCCTTGTGCTCCCCTACACTAGACTGCCCCTTCAGAATAGATTGTGCCTCCCCCACTTCAGATCTCGTTCCTACGAACTTGTTCAATAATGTTCCTTTCTGGAGGTTCAAATATGGCATGTAACCAACACTGTTTATGTTGGTTTAAATCTGAACGACAAAACCGTATTCCAATATCAAAATCGTATCTCTGCACAAGGCAGATTCTAAAGGATGTTAGGTAAAGTGGTGACTGCTTCCATGATCAACTATTAGGTGCTCGTTCTTAAGTAGACCGCCACTCATCTAGAAGAAAACCACATTTAACGACAACAAAACGAAATAT
The DNA here is from genome assembly GCF_016097555.1 of Gigantopelta aegis. Classification (NCBI taxonomy): domain Eukaryota; kingdom Metazoa; phylum Mollusca; class Gastropoda; order Neomphalida; family Peltospiridae; genus Gigantopelta; species Gigantopelta aegis. Next base: position 49,748,128 of record NC_054700.1, read on the forward strand.
TCAATGCTGGCGAAACGGGTAATATTCCAGATTTAAACGAACTGATAATCTTCACATATGGTATCAGATTAACTGGAACCTAGTGTCCCTTTACATTGAGCAACGTTCAGCGTTCACAAAATAATGTAACTCCCGCCATGCGTGGAAACAACGAACAGACACGTGTGACTGAAAACAGATTACCCATTTCTTTCACATACCTCTTCTTTCAGATAGATCCGAAACTAAATCAATATGATTGTGTTTCCCCTCGAATAATTTAAAGCAGCATCATGTAAACTGCTGAGGATGATTGTTAGAGTTGTCTTTCAGGAACACCAGCTTCTGCAAAGATCTCGTGACGTAGTTTGATGAGTCCTCGCTAACCTTTGAAGACGAGTCGTCTTCGTAAAACACGTAATCATCCTCGAACTCGTAATCAGAATCTAGTTCCACGTTCGTCTGGGGGTCACTGTGAGGCCTGACCTTCAACCCTACCCGTATATCCCTCTCAGTCTTTACATATTTCTCTGCCCTGGGACTCCCCATATTTGTGGGACTTCCAGAATCCATTGTCATGGGACTCCCTGTTCGTTTGGGACTCCCCATTGCCGATTTTGTGGGACTCCATGTTCGTGTCGGACTACCATTCGCTGTTCGTATGGGACTTCCCGATCCCCGGATAGCCAGATCAGGGGAGGAGTGGGTGGGGATATACAGGGGCTGTTGGCTGGACGCCCACCGGAAGCTACTCAAATGCGAGGCTTCGCGATCACGATCTGTCTCTGGAATGGAATCCAACCCAGATTTCGGCAGTGTCATACGTTTTGCTCTTCTCGGTCTGATTTTGAGTTGCTCCAACTGACTGGTTGGAGCTGGAGTTTCCTCCTCTTGCGACACATTATCTGATGTCCTTTGTTCTTTATCATCTGTTTTGTTCATGTCCTTATTACCCTTTCCTTCGCGAGGTTTGAGGTATATGGTTATGGGAGGTAAAACTCGCGCATCAATGTTTGCATGATGAGCGGCGTTAAACTGTGCTCCGCCTGCTCGTTCTCTGTCTGATGCAAGAGGATCCTGTTCTCGCCGGAGATTACCCAGTGGCTGTTTCTTGAACGTCGTCTGCCTGATGCTGCAGTCCACAAAGTCGTACAGGTCAGACGCGTTCACGAAGCTCACCTTCACATTTTTCTGAACAGCAGCAGCAGCAGCAGCAGGTATATCCGGTAGAGACGGGAGGACGGTCAGACCGCGGGGGGTTCTGGCCTTGCTGATTCCATGCACCCCGCGGATTCGCCTCCTCCTCAACGTAACCTCGTCCAGAGACTGTGGCCTCTCCTTCTTGTTCTTGCTCCGCCCCACCAGCTGCTCGAAGGACAGAATCTTCCTCTCGGGTGGGAGCTTCTCGGCTGGTTTGTTCTTCTTGTAGATCTGATGAGCTCTCACTTCCAGGGACACGTCATCTACCGCCGCCGCCGCTGGTTGCAGCTTCCTTGTCTTGGCGATGTTCTGCATGCGCTCCGAGTACGCCAACATTGTCTCTTTGCTGCCGTCCTTGATGACCGGTTTCAATCGCGATACGTTGATGTTGAAGCTGTTGTTGTAAGACCCCAGTCGTCTGTCGAAGTCCGGCTTCCCTTTGGCGATCCTGATTCGCGGGGACACCTCACCACGTAGTTCCCCGAAGTACGCCATCTGTCAAACCATAACTAATCTGAAAATTAAACAAACGATAAAATTATCAGTTGTTTCTCAATTAACGTTCTGTTTATTAGTCTTCCCAGGCAGCTTACCTGGTGACGTTATGATTGTTTTATCTGAACTGTTTTTATATCCTTACTTTTGTCAGTCCTCCCAGTCAGCTTATCTTTAGATGTGATTAATGTTTTAACTCTGGTGTTTCACTCTGGACTGTTTTCATCCTACTGGTTTTAAAGGCTGAACTCGTGTTTTTATGTTTAGTTTTCTCCTGACGATGTCAACATTTAGTTGACAAAACGTTGAGATTTTACACTTATGGTTTTAAACAGACATTACTTTAAAGTGTCCTGAAAATTCATGTATTTATCAAATGAATGCAATTATTATTTTTTAATTATTTGTTTTACATTTAAGTACTGGAAATGTATTACCTCGATCAGTTTAATGTTTCTTGGTGATGATTACAATTATACTTAAAGCAAATTACTTTACTTTTAAATATTGTATACTGCCTTTTTATACCTTACACCCATCCATAAATACTGTAGATACCCCCTTTATACGTTCAACACGTCCTTAGAAAAACCCTGCATCCGACGATAAACATGTATCTCTAAAACTAGGGTCTGTGGCTTTAATGTTCAGAATATAAAATGAAATAAAATCTTATCCACTGACAACATCTATTAAATGTAACACCTACCGCGCACACGTACAGACCACCAGCAATGCCCACCAACCACATATTAAGTTAAATAACGTTAATATTTATTTAAATGGACATACCCTAGTTTTTAAACACTACGGAATATGTTTTCACTATTAAAGAGTCGTTTTTGATAATTAAAAAAGACATTACTTACTATTATTACTTATTATTGCTTAGGTTATCCATTTCACTACATACGATGTGTTTCTGGTCATCCTGATGTTTCTTATACTACAAAAAGCATTTTAAAAATATATTTTATATATATGTTTCTCTCTGTTGTATCTTTACCAAAATGCGTTACACGTTTGTTGATTAAACAAATTTAGTGACCATTTTCACGGGTTGAAACTTTAAGATGCACCCCCCCCCCCCCACCCCTCCACATACCTCCTCCCGATCCTAGCATACAATCTCTTATGACCATCTCTGAAAAAAACAGCTCTAACATTAACCTAAATATTTGTATTACAGTTAAACCCCTCTAAACCGGACACCATTGGGACCAAGTAAAATGTCCGGTTATAAGAGGTATCCGATTTAAAGAGGTTAAGTTCTCCACTGAATTCCGGTCTACAGAGGGCCCGGTTTTGAGAGGTTTCACTGTATATATTATCAGGTGTTTTTGATCAGCCATTTATCATTCATAATGATACAGGCAAACCGACAGACAACCAAACAGAATTCTGTGCCATAACAACACAGTGTTTAGTGTTTAGTTTACAAAAGTAAAAATATACATACATTATTATCTTAAAGGGACATTCCTGAGTTTGCTGCACTTTTTAATATATTATCGACTAACAGAGACTTTTTAACGATTGTAACTACATATCTAAGATATTTTTCTGCATAAAATATTAGTGGCTGTATATTAAATGTGTTTCTGATCATTCTAATATTTGTAAATTTCATCTTATTTCCCAAAACATTGTTTTTTCATACACACAAAAATTATTTGAAGACAAAATCCAGTTTGGGCTTCTTACAAATATTAAGACGACCAGAAACACACTGAATATACAGACACTGATATTCTAAACCAGAAAATATATTTAATATGTAAGTTTAATCGTAGAACTATTTTATTAGTCGGAAACATCTTACAATGCAGCAAACTCAGGAATGTCCCTTTAACCCAACATTCAGCAAGTAGTCACTGGCAGGTGGTCACAACTTACTTTGTTTGTATTTAGAATTTGAGGACAACCAGTCATTTACCAAGATTGGGTCCACTCTGTCAGATAGCATTGAAAGAGCCCTACAAAACTGAGTACTATCAGTTGAGGTCAGGTGTTTGTTTAAAGTTGTGGGTTTTTTTAACGACATCAGAAGAGCACATTGAATGTTAAACATTTGATAATTTTGACATACAGTCTTAGAGAGGAAACCCTCTACATTTGTTTTCATTAGTGGCAAGGGATCTTTTATATGCACCATCCCACAGACAGGATAGCACATACATTTCTATTAAAAATGGATTGAAACGTTTTATTTTAATATTAAATCCTGTGTAATTGTAAATGGACAAACAACTGAATGATTCAAAATATCTAGAGGATGTAGACAAGGAGACCCATTATCACCATATATTTTCGTACTCTGTGCAGAAAGTTTAGCTTTATTAATAAAAACAAACAATCATATTAAAAGGATTTCAATTGGAAATCAAGAGTTTCTAATATCACAATACGCAGATGACACAACAATTACGCTAGATGCAATAAAGAACAGTCTTTACGATACTGCTTTCAAATTTTAAAATTCTATGCAAATGCCTCCGGCCTTCGTGTGCAAACTAAGATTATATGGTTTGGTAGTCGTACAAATAGCAACGAAATACTCTGTCCAGATCTAAAATTGACTTGGAATAAAGGAATGTTCACCTTACTGGGAGTTGATTTTTCTACTAATCTTACAGATATGGTAACTGTTAATTACAAAAAAAACAAAACAAGAGCAATAACAAACCTATTGACACAGTGGTCTAAAAGACTATTAACACCATTTGGTAGAATAGTAGTTGTAAAACAATTAGCAATGGCCAAATTAACCATTTAATTTTAACATTGCCTAACCCGACAGACCAATTAAACAATTTATTTTATTTAAATTTATTTGGAATGGTTCTATTAATAGAATAAAGAGCAACATAATAACTAAACAATATGAAGGAGGACTCAAGATGTTTAAAATACATTATTTTATAAATGCATTAATAGTGTCATGGTTTCGGAGATATATACATAAAGAATCAAAATTTGACACTCTCTCTCTCTCACTCTCTCTCTCTCTCTCTCTCTCTCTCTCTCTCTCTCTCTCTCTCTCTCTCTCTCTCTCTCTCTCTCTCTCTCTCTCTCTCCCTCCCTCCCTCCCTCTCTCTCTCTCTCTCTCTCTCTCTCTCTCTCTCTCTCTCTCTCTCTCTCTCTCTCTCTCTCTCTCTCTCTCTCTCTCTCTCTCTCTCTCTCTCTCTCTCTCACACACACACATACACACCACACACACACACACACACACACACACGCACACACGTTATATATACCCGTATACCGCGCACACTTCACTAAGAAGCTTCGTCCCTCTGAAGACTCTACTCCTTCGAAACAAACACTGTGTTTGACAAACTAATGTGAACGTAAACTACACACCCAGTAGATAAGAGGATGGTAAACTCCGCCAGGCGGGTGTCTTTCAAAACTGAAGTGCGTCGTACACTTAAACGTGAGTGTACCACGTACACTTATAAACTACACGACCCTGTGTAACACCACTACAAATATGTTAAAGTATATCTAAAACGAACGAAAAATAACCAGTACTAAATATCACTACAGAAATGTTAAAATGTGTCTAAAACTAACGAAAAACAGTCAGTACTATTTATCAATACAAATATGATAAAGTATATCTAAAACTAACGAAAAACAGTCAGTACTATTTATCAAAACAAATATGATAAAGTATATCTAAAACAAATGAAAAATTGCCACTACTAAATATCACTATAGAAATGTGTCTAAAACTAACGAAAAACAATCAGTACTATTTATCAGTACAAACATGTTAAAGTATACAAACAAAACTTCTAGAAAGCAGACACCTCCCTAAAAATACCAAAAAAAACCTTAAAACAAACAAACACACACACACACACACACACACACACACACACACACACACACACACACACACATACACACACACACACGCACGCGCACACACACATACCCCCCCAACAAAACCCCCCCCCCCCCCCCCCCCCCCAAAAAAAAAAACAAAAAAAAAACCCCAGTGTGACTATTGTCTGTAGACAGAGTAAATCATGTAAACCACACGAAAAACAGCTGGCCTGAAATCCTTTCAATGTGTATTTCCATCATTCTGCTCACAATATTAGTTACAACCTATGTAAAAACGCGAAGTGATTCGTTTGTAACCCTATATAGCTAGCTATCTATCTATCTATCTATCTATCTATCTATCTATCTATCTATCTATATATATATATATATATATATTTGTAATGCTGCAAATATGAATAAACGTTATCAAGATTCCAGTATTTTCGTGTAAGTCGGCCAAAATCATCCTTCCCCAAACACTCAAAACAAAATAAAACCCCCGAAATAAAGCCCGAACGTCCATGACTAGACTGCAAACATATTTAAAAAGGAAAGAAAGCTGTCAATACTAGTTTTGACTACAAACATGCTGAAATATATTGTATGTAAATTGAAAGAAAACCAGCCAATAGTAGATATCACTATAATTAAAATATGCTGAAATACATTATTAGATATCATTACAAACATGATAAAATATATTATATCTGAAAAGGATTGGAAAAGAATAGCCAATAATTTATATTATGTTTTAAAAAAGAAGAAAATATCAATACATTATCGAATAATTTATCCTTGCTGTGAAAATATCAATAAATATCGATATATTTATGTTATGCATATTCAAATATAATACAGTAGGGAATATTGTATCTCAGCATTACACCATGGAGTAATTTATATTGCGTTTACTATCACTATACAATACCAGTTATTTATATTGCGTTTAGTATCACTCTATAATACCAGTAATTTATATTGCGTTTACTATCACTATAATACCAGTAATTTATATTGCGTTTACTATCACTATATAATACCAGTAATTTATATTGCGTTTACTATCACTATAATACCAGTAATTTATATTGAGTTTACTATCACTATATAATACCAGTAATTTATATTGCGTTTATATTGAGTTTACTATCACTATATAATACCAGTAATTTATATTGCGTTTACTATCACTATATAATACCAGTAATTTATATTGCGTTTACTATCACTATAATACCAGTAATATATATTGAGTTTACTATCACTATATAATACCAGTAATTTATATTGCGTTTATATTGAGTTTACTATCACTATATAATACCAGTAATTTATATTGCGTTTACTATCACTATATAATACCAGTAATTTATATTGCGTTTACTATCACTATAATACCAGTAATATATATTGAGTTTACTATCACTATATAATACCAGTAATTTAATTGCGTTTACTATCACTATATAATACCAGTAATTTATATTGCGTTTACTATCACTATAATACCAGTAATTTATATTGAGTTTACTATCACTATATAATACCAGTAATTTATATTGCGTTTATATTGAGTTTACTATCACTAGATAATACCAGTAATTTATATTGCGTTTACTATCACTATATAATACCAGTAATTTATATTGCCTTTACTATTACTATAATACCAGTAATTTATATTGCGTTTACTATCACTATATAATACCAGTAATTTATATTGCGTTTACTATCACTATAATACCAGTAATTTATATTGCCAGTAATTTATATTGCGTTTACTATCACTATAATACCAGTAATTTATATTGAGTTTACTATCACTATATAATACCAGTAATTTATATTGCGTTTATATTGAGTTTACTATCACTATATAATACCAGTAATTTATATTGCATTTATTATCACTATATAATACCAGTAATTTATATTGCGTTTACTATCACTATAATACCAGTAATTTATATTGAGTTTACTATCACTATATAATACCAGTAATTTATATTGCGTTTACTATCACTATATAATACCAGTAATTTATATTGAGTTTACTATCACTATATAATACCAGAAATTTATATTGAGTTTACTATCACTATGTAATACCGGTGATTTATATTAAGTTTACTATAAAAATATGTATATGATAATATGGAATAATTTATATTGAGTTTACTGTGAACATATCAATAAAATACCAATAATTTATCTTGGCTTTGTTTTCAAATTGTCAATACAATAATGTGGGATAATTTATGTCGAGTTATGACAATATGTATAAACTAATATAGTACAGTTTAACAATAACAATAATTTATATTGAGTTTACTATAAAAAGGTGAATATAATAACAATAATGTTCATCGCGTTTACAATGAAACTACCTAGACTATAATACGGAATAATTTATATTGAATTTACTATGAACATATCAATGAAATAATACAGGATAATCAATATTGAATTTACTGTGAAAATGTCTATACAATAATATGGGATAACTTTTTTTTATTGAGTTTACTATTAAAATATTAATACAATAACAATAATTTATATGAGTTTACAATGAAGCTATTAATACAACATTGGATACTTTATATTAAGCTTACTTTGAAAATATCTATAAAATAATATGGGATAATTTGTATATAGTTTGGTATAAAAATATCAATACAATAATATGGGATAATTTATGTTGATTTTACTATGAAAATATCAATACAATAACAATAACTTACATTGAGTTTACTATGAGAATATCAGTACAATATGGAATAATTGATATTAAGTTTACTATGAAAATACCTATACAATAATATAGAATAATATATACTGAGTTTACTATACAAATATATAGTCAATAATTTAGGATACTTTATACTGAGTTCAGTATACAATATATATATATATATATATATATATATATATATATATATATATATATATATATATATATATATATATATATATAAAATAACAATAATTTATATTGAGTACTATGAAAGCACATGTATCTATTCAATAATATGGAATAATATAAGATATATTTAGTTTGATATGGAAATTTATCATATCACTACTAAGGAATAGCACTGGGCACGCCCATTACATAAATCACATATTTTGAGACATAAGTATGCAATTATTTAGAACATAAGTATGCAAATTACATTATTACGCAAATTATATACCGAAACGTGGAACTATTTTCACCTGTCAAAATTGTTGACGAACAAACATGGCGTCTTTTGAAGTTGTCTTTTGCAAGTATGCAAAGTATGAGAAAATCCCCGAGATTGCAGAGACGTTATTCCAAAAATGTGGGCAAACACACAAATCCCCTTCGATGTCCCGTTGACGTTTTCAAGTTTTATTCTTAAAAACGACCGCGAAACTTTTGTGAAGCTGACGACCCATTCTACATTGCTACACACACACACACACACACACACACACACACACACACACTCGGTATGCTGAACACAGAACAGTGGTTCCTCGGGCAATGCATTGGTAGAAATAAACTTGCTGGACTGATAAAAAACGTGTTCGAGTGATAATATTTGTACCACTAAACGACTGACGAACCACTCTGCACGCAAATATCTGGTCCAAAAGCTGAACGACAATCACGTTCCTGCTCATTAAATCATGCAGATAACAGGCCACAAAAATATTCATCCAGTTAATGCATACAGCCATATAAACCACGACCAACACAAAGAACTGTTGCACATTCTGTCCGCGATATCTACATCTGGTGAATCCTCAAGTTTGATTCCCGCGTGTTCGTCTTCGAAGGAAATCCGACAACACTTGTAAATTCGAAACAATCACAGATCATCAATATTTCCGGCAGTGTGAACACCATGTTCACAGGCAATGTCAGTGGGGGGCAACATTGTAATAAATGTCACTCAGCCTAAAAGTCCCGTTGTCCCCATAAAACGACGAAGAATCATTTTTAACAGTGATTCCGACTCCGACTGAACTTGATGAAGCCCTTTAATAGGTCAGTGACGTAGATACGCCTATGTCTGACAATGACGTAGAACTCAGCAAAATGCCGCGAAGTTATTTAGAAAAATTTGGCTATTGTCAATTATTTTATTATAATTTCATTGTTTATATATAAAACTGTTAAATTAGTATTAAATTGTTTAAATAGCTACAATCGTTCTGTCCGCTGTAAACCTAGTTTCAGGAAGCATAGATAACCTTCAAGGTGTAGTGACAAATCGATTATCAGCTGAGTGATTGACATGTACATGTATTCATACGTTGGGGTTTTGTTTATTAATCATTTAAGTGAAAAATAAATAAAATTGACAGTGAAATGTAAAATAGAATTCGTCACTCGTATTTTTTAATATGGTAAATATCAACCTCGGCCTGTTAATCTGTATTTGTCTCGCTAAAGGCTCGACAAAGACAGATTAACGCAACCTCGGTTGATATTTTCCATATTAAAAAATACTCGTGACGAATCCTCTATATCTATACTATAATATAGACTAATTTATATTGAGTTTACTACAAAAATATCTATACACTAATATGGGATAATTTATACCGAGTTTACCGTGAATTTATTAGTATTGAATACTGAAATATCAATACAAGAACAATAATTAATATTGAGTTTATTATGAATGTATCAGTATGAAATCCTATTTGACTGCAGCACTCTAAATGCTTTATGGGGTCAGTGAGAATAGATTTACACGATTTCCTTCCGCGGTGCATCAATATGTGAACACGTAATTACCACTGCCCGCTCCCTCAGTTACATCGGGTTTAACTCCATAACGATCTACATACTGGCTGTCAGGGCCAATTCACACTCGTCGGCATCCGTAGCAGGAGGTTAAGCCATCGATCTGTGTACCAATTCATATCCAGGGTCGTAACTAGTGGGTACCAGAGGGTGGGGTGATGTGGGGAAAGTATGAACATACAAAACGGTGTCCTATAGAGTGTATACTACCAAATCAAATCCCATAGACGACAATATTAACATATGCAGCTAAAACTCCTACCTACAGCGTGTCAATCGACATAAACGCCACGGATATAAATACTATCACCCCTCACCTTTAAAGTAAATCAGAAAAAATTGGGGGTCAAGATGCTCATTTCTGAGTTAACGGGTAGCGTCTATGACTACCCTAGTTCCGCACAAAATTCGAGTACTTTTTTTTTACAGGTACCCCATACATGTTTCAAGCACAAGGCTACTTGACACAGTGGTACTAGAAATAAAATTGCATTTTTGTTTTTTACCCAGATGAAACTATTTGTTTTACAACCAACACACTCACATTTATCACCAATAACAGGACTTGTGGTGTTCACTTCTCTTCCCACGGTGGGTGCACCTCGAACTTTGACCCAGCCGGAAGTTATTTGGTTTAGTACTGCCTATAGGTTTGAAAGTACCCACTGGCGTAGCCATATAGTATAAGAACAATCCCCCCTCCCCGCTCGTACACACCTCTTTTCCCCCAACTTTCATATTTTCCTGTGGCCTCAGGGGGTATCTTTATTTGCCTGTCGCCAGTGAAAGTATCTTTATTTCCCAACTGGGTAATACCTATATTACTGTACATATTTGTATGTATGTATGTGGGTGCATATGCATGTGTATGCATGTGTGAATATTTTTCTGTGTTTGTATATATGTGTGTGTGTTGGTTTGTGAGGGTATATATATATATATGTGTGTGTGAATGTGTTGGTGTGTGAGGGGATATGTGTGTGTGTTGGTTTGTGAGGGTATATATATATGTGTGTGTGAATGTGTTGGTGTGTGAGGGGATATGTGTGTGTGTTGGTTTGTGAGGATATATATATATGTGTGTGAATGTGTTGGTTTGTGAGGGTATATATATATATGTGTGTGTGAATGTGTTGGTGTGTGAGGGTATATATATATATGTGTGTGTGTGAATGTGTTGGTGTGTGAGGGGATATGTGTGTGTGTGTGAATGTGTTGGTGTGTGAGGGGATATGTGTATGTGTGAATGTGTTGGTGTGTGAGGGGATATGTGTGTGTGAGTGTGAACGTGTTGGTTTGTGAGGGGATATGTGTGTGTGTGAATGTGTTGGTGTGTGTGTGTGAATGTGTTGGTGTGTGAGGGCATATGTGTGTGTGTGTGTGTGTGTGTGTGTGTGTGTGTGTGTGTGTGTGTGTGTGTGTGTGTGTGAATGTGTTGGTGTGTGAGGGGATATGTGTGTGTGTATTTGTCCGTGCCTGTGTGCCAATATATACAGATTATCATGACTGGCCTTTATTTCACAATACAGAGCACACGAATTTATTATAGTACATGCATGTATAATAATACCGCTATACTACACCAACCTTGGTATAGTTTTACCTACTGCACTAACAAGTAATCACATTAATTCTATCAATTCATTGAAAACACACCCAATGAGGTGTCAGGTATATTAGCTACACACAAACTACCTGTGACGTGATTAATTCGTTACAATATACTTTAATGATAAAAAGTAAATTTAATAATTGTGAAGGAAACACGGCACGATCAAAGGTCAGCAAATATACGACTTGTTATTAGACAGTTTCAGAGATAACCCGTAGTGGATTAGCATGGATTAACCTTGGGTCGCGCGAAGTGTCCCAGTTCTCTTTGTGGGACTATCCTAGTTTCTAATGTAATGTTTGCGTTTTCACGAGAAGACGACTTCCAACCTGAAACCTGCAGACTACTGGTCTCGCAGACAGATCGCAAACAGCAGAAGAGACGCATTCGCATGTAATCAGCTTCATTCGCAGAAATTAATATCGCAAACAGTAGATGTCGCAAACAGTAAACAGAAGATATTGCAAATTTTGTTTGGATAGCAAACAGTAACCAAACAGCGGATTTCGCATACAATAAACAGCTGAGATCGCAAACTGTTTAGGTCGAAAGTAGCAAATATTTCAAGCAGTAACTAAGCAGCAAATATCGCAAACAGTAACCAAATAGCAGATAATGCATATATAATTAAACAGCGGAAATCGCAAACAGTAACGAAACAGCAGACATCGCATACAGTAACTAAACAGCAGATATCGCAAACGGTAACCAAATAACAGATATTGCATACATAATTAAACAGCAGAAATCACAAACAGTAATAAAAAGCAGACATTGCATACAGTAACTGCACAGCAGATATTACATACAGTAACTACACAGCAGACATTACATACAGTAACTACACAGCAGACATTACAAACAGTAACTACACAGCAGACATTACAAACAGTAACTACACAGCAGACATTACATACAGTAACTACACAGCAGATATTACATACAGTAACTACACAGCAGACACTACATACAGTAACTACACAGCAGACACTACATACAGTAACTACACAGCAGCTATTACATACAGTAACTACACAGCAGACACTACATACAGTAACTACACAGCAGACATTACATACAGTAACTACACAGCAGACACTACATACAGTAACTACACAGCAGACATTACATACAGTAACAACACAGCAGACATTACATACAGTAACTACACAGCAGACATTACATACAGTAACTACACAGCAGACATTACAAACAGTAACTACACAGCAGACATTACATACAGTAACTACACAGCAGACATTACATACAGTAACTACACAGCAGACATTACAAACAGTAACTACACAGCAGACATTACATACAGTAACTACACAGCAGACATTACAAACAGTAACTACACAGCAGACATTACATACAGTAACTACACAGCAGACATTACATACAGTAACTACACAGCAGATATTACATACAATAACAAGGCAAAAGCAATGAGATAGGATTCAAGCAGGTGAAATCGCAATGAAATGAGTACTCTTTTGGAGTTTCATTTTAATAATTGTGATACTTGACCTTCACTATGGTGTGTTAAATATGAAAATCATGTGCATCATACACACGTACGCTGGATGTAGATATTATTATATAAATAACAGAGACTAGTCGTGTTTTGTTTAGTCCGTCTTTGCTAATGTCATAATAAGTCTACATGATGCGATGACAAAGGAGCAAGAAGATACATTAACTATAAGCCGTTAACGACGGGCGATATTAATTATCATTATTAAATTATATAAATGTATTCCACGCACGTTGAGGTTTATAGTCTGTTTACGAAGGTTCGAGGTGGTGTTTGCCAGTCCGTGTCGTATCAGTCAAGACAAAGTCACTTATCGTAGCTGTTGTATACCGACCAGTGAGTTGTTTTATGAGTTAGTTTATGAAGTGTATCACCTATTTTTCTACCACCACCTTTTATGTTTGCTTGTCTACCCATGACATGACTCGTAGACACTATGTGTGCCACCCAATTTGGGTGGACTCTCAAAATAAAATCCTCACTTCACCAATGTGTGTGTCAAATACACTCGCATACACACATTAACATGAAAACATAAAAATATACACAAATGCAAGTAGAGAGAGAGAGAGAGAGAGAGAGAGAGAGAGAGAGAGAGAGAGAGAGAGAGAGAGAGAGAGAGAGAGACCGAAAAGGCTGTACAAACATGGAGACAGATACTATATATTTTATTAGACTGAGATGGATGGATGGACGGATGGATGGATGGAAGGATGGACGGATCGATTGATGAAAGGTGGGTGGACGAATGTGTGGATTATCAACCAACAGACAGGCAGAAAGAAGAAATTAATAAAAAATACCTGAATTCAAAGTTTACGTACGAGACATCATTAAAAATCCACACAAAATCGTATAACCATTTCCAGGACTTACAACAGACTAAACACAACACCAGACTTTCAGAATCGAATATTCCTCAGCACACAACTGCCTACACAGACACCTGTCCTTCGTATTAACATTATTTTTATCGACATGCTGTGTAAAGCGTTCGAGTGGAGTCTATAAAAGAAAACGGGCCAATACACCAGGCTGATATCGAAATCATTGATTCATTAATCACGGCGTTTATGGCTCACTGGCCCCTCTCACCCGATTCCATGGACACGGGCACGGACTTCGGAGACACTGATATCAAACGCATTTACACGACTCCCAGTTAATGTTATACATGTTTACGACTTTCGGTCAATAGGAGCTGCAAAATCATGGTGGGCGGTTGGGGGGCTGTGGTTTGGGGTTGATAAAGAAGTAAAAAAGGTGAATTGATCTAACGTACATGCTAGTAATTAAGTGAGAAACATCTACTGAGGATTTCTTTGCGGATTTGGCAAGAGATGAATGGAGTCTTTGACGATCTACACGGAAAGTAAACCGTGTAAAAATTATTTCTTTGCAGTCGGTATATACCTGGTCCACAGAACAAGAAAGCCGTTATTAAGTCGACGGTCATTATTACCTGGTTGGGATTACATTAGCAAACACGGCGTGAGGAAAATGTGACTATTTTTAGACGATAAACCACCCGCCAATAACTTGGTTATCAGCTGGCGGTGAGCATTCGCTTAAAGCATTTAGGTCTGAAATTTGTGTCAATGAGAAAAAGGATTACGACTGTCAAAAGACTTTTAAAACCGAGGTGATAAAAATACGGCCAGATTTGTTGAATGACAACCTGGCTCATGTTTTTACTAATGACTGGTGTTGGCTATTTCAAAGTCGCAGGCACTAGTTTCAGCCTGTGAAAATGGACACTAAGTTTGTTTAATCTACAAACCTACAACACATCTAGATAACGTTCCAATAGCGCGAATCAAGAGTTTTTGACATTAAAACGAGGAAATAACCTTAACAGTTTGATTAAATCTCGTCTCCATAACCGTTACTTTTCAGAGATACCGCGCTTTTAACAATATATAACAGTATAACAGTATTATAAACACCAGGCGTTATAACTGTCCAAATGTCCGTATTACTCTCTTACGGTCAGAGCACTCGGGCTACAAAATCCAAACAATAAAATTAAAGGTTACAGGCTCATACAGACCCGTAGGACCAATGTCTGTAGGGAGGGGAGCACAGTCTCTAGTGGAGAATACAGAGCAATACCCCCCCCCCCCCCCAAGAATATATTAGTAGAATCTACTCTACAAATTTAGTCTTTGCCTGGAAATACCGGCCTCGATGGTGTACTGGTTAAGCCATCGGACTTTAGGCTGGTAGGTACAGGGTTCGCCTCCCGGTACCGGCTCCCACCCATAGCGAGTGTTAACGGCTCAATGGGTAGGTGTAAGGCCACTACACCGACTTCTCTCTCTCTCTCTCTCTCTCTCTCTCTCTCTCTCTCTCTCTCTCTCTCTCTCTCTCTCTCTCTCTCTCTCTCTCTCTCCCTCCCCCACTAACAACTAACAATTAGCTGACTGTCCTGGACAGACAGTCCATGTTATAGTTAAAGTGTGTGCCCAGGACAGCGTTCTTAAACCTTAATTAGAAATATACACGCTAATAACTTGGAATGAAATAAATGAACATGCTCAATCCCCTCAGTCATGATCCGTCGTTCCCCACTTCACGTCTACATTATCAGTGTTTCTTGTTTTTTTCTTGTTTTGTTTTCTTTTAACTGCAACGTGGTAGACCTATAGTCCGTCCCACAGGGATCGCTTTTTTTTTTCACACTATGTAATTAACTACAAGTTATTTATTTCCGAGCCGACTGATTTGTAAATTGCATACACAAATTGTATTTCTTTGTTATTTCCAAAACACTTTTACTTTTCTTCTTACGTCAAACCAAACTGAAATTATTTACAAAAAACATTTTAATAGAATGATGGGACGGACTATAGATAACATAAACCAGTGTGCGTGGGTCTTATCATTGAACCATTTAGATAGAAGCTTTGGGTAATAATCTAAGGATAATAAAGTCGGGATTGTCAAAATAATAACAGCAATGGAAACCTGATAACAACACGTGAGGCTTTTTATGAACCGATATACTAGTATCGTGTTTTATAGATTTTGTTTAGTGAACCCGTTCAAGGAATACACGCATTGTAGTCTAAATAAAAGGTTTAACTGGTCCGTCTATCCATGCCTGATTGGCTAGGGAAACGTTTGCTGCCAACTGCAGGAATCCATAAAAATCCAAGATTTCTGCGCGTGACATTAGCTTGGGGAATATAGCTCTTTTAAAAAAAAAAAATATCTTTTGTGGGTTTCCTGTGGCCATTAGTAGAGGTTTAGGAGCGCGTAACTAGCCTAAAATGTGAACGTGGAAACTTGTACCATAATCAACAATCCTATATCAGCAAAAGGCTTAGTCAAATATTTTCACTGAGATGTATATAAATGATTTGGGTAAAATAGGCAAATATGCTAAATAAAACCAATATAAAATAAATTTAAGATTTTAATTCCCGCCAGTTCCGAGAATATAAGTCTAACATAACCTCCCCCTCCCCACCCCCTCCCGTTTTTGTATATTATTTATTTATTTGGTTATTTATTTATTAAAAAATCCCTTTATTATTATTGTTTTTTGTTTTATTTATTTGCCCAATTTCTTTTCTTGTTCGGTGTGCGCTATTTTCAATGTCCTGAAAATATAAAATGAAAAAACAAAAATCACCCCCGACCTCATCTAAAAAAAACCTAAAATTGGATGAAAACCTAGCATTTAATTTATAATGGCCTAAGAAGTTTCGTGATCCTATGTAGTTGCAAGACACGTTTTTGTTTCCTTCAGTGTACGTTGACGACAGCGTACTTTTGTTTGAGACGCACAACAAAACGGTTTCAGACGATGACGAAGAACACGTCATCATGGTATACTACGTGGACTATTGATGTCAACAGGGATACAACTAAACCTGTTTTAGTCGGAAATAGAAAAAAAACCCCGTTATTTAACGAAAACAAAAAATGCGAATATCAATGATTTACATGGCGTATTCGATAATATTGACCGTCTAGGTTTAACATTAACGTTTAATTGTAATTTTAGACCAAAAAAACAACAACAAAACAACAAAACATGCAAAAGGGTAATATAATCTCAATTTGGAGAATGTATTTCAAGGTAATAGTCTATTGCTTAATAAGTATACATGCTTAGATGTGTTTGATAATTTTGTTTCTAACTTTCTAGTGTTTCAAATTATCCTTATTTTTAATTTATGAAGTACGGTGTATTCACTGAGCAAGATGTTGAAAATGTCCATACGAATCTTTGTGAAATAATTTACAATACTAACCTTAATACAATTAATAGAAAATATATACACTACACAATTTCCTAAATATGAGACTTCAAATTTATACATTATTTTTCATTACATGTAGATGACAAACGCATTTTAGTCCGAGCAAAAGTAAAACTGATTTAGGGCTATATACTTTAAATGTAAGGTTCATTTAAATGGATTTCTTTCCTTTTCTCGAGTAAATCAAATTAAGGTAAATCAGACAGTCAATTACCTTTGCTTCCCCATCACTACTTTACAAACACACACATATAGATACGCATATTATATACTTCTCATACAATTATAAGTATGTATACGTTACCTTAAGCCCAGCTTGGCGTAAATGCATGTCAAAATGTTTGTAAGTATGCAGTTAAGGACTGCATCGATTTTTAAGTCAATATTTTGTTGACAGTTGAACGTTGCTACGATAAGAATATGACCGAGCAAGGATATATGAATAGGTTACACCTGTTTAATATTGGATGGGTGTAAGTGCTCGGCGATCGATTCCTCTCTGCTTTGATTCCAGTAAATACGACATCGGGTACGAACAATGTTAGGCTTACGTTCAAACATGACTGTGTGTCTGGTAGACAGCGTTAAAGGTGCAGAATCTGTCTTCGTTTTTTTTTCAGATTAGTTTTTTTTTATTGATTTTTTCTTTTAATTTATTATTATTACAGTTCTTGTTATCGTTATTGTTATTACTATTATTATTATTATTATTATTATTATTATTATCATCATCATCATTTTATGCTAAATGATGGTCTCGGATGTAGAGTAACCTATTGTAACCACGCAGGTTATGCTATTTTTGTTGTAGTTGTTGCAAAGATATGAACATTTTGTGCACACAAAAAAAAAAAACCCCATGATTAAATACATTTTGAAACAACTCGTTGTAAGATAAATGGTATTTAATGGCCACTTATGAAGTATTCTATATATTAACAACTCGTTGTGAGATAAATGGTATCTAATGGCCACTCATGTAGTATTCTCTATAATATAAACAACTCGTTGTAAGATAAATGGTATTTAATGGCCACTTATGAAGTATTCTATATATAAACAACTCGTTGTATAATATAAACAACTCGTTGTAAGATAAATGGTATTTAATGGCCACTTATGAAGTATTCTATATATAAACAACTCGTTGTGAGATAAATGGTATTTAATGGCCACTTATGAAGTATTCTATATATTAACAACTCGTTGTGAGATAAATGGTATCTAATGGCCACTCATGTAGTATTCTCTATAATATTAACAACTCGTTGTGAGATAAATGGTATTTAATGGCCACTTATGAAGTATTCTATATATTAACAACTCGTTGTGAGATAAATGGTATCTAATGGCCACTTATGAAGTATTCTATATATTAACAACTCGTTGTGAGATAAATGGTATCTAATGGCCACTTATGAAGTATTCTATATATTAACAACTTGTTGTGAGATAAATGGTATCTAATGGCCACTCATGAAGTATTCTATGTATAAACAACTCGTTGTAAGATAAATGGTATCTAATGGCCACTCATGTAGTATTATATATAATATAAACAACTCGTTGTAAGATAAATGGTATCTAATGGCCACTTATGAAGTATTCTATATATTAATAACTCGTTGTGAGATAAATGGTATCTAATGGCCACTTATGAAGTATTCTATATATTAACAACTCATTGTGAGATAAATGGTATCTAATGGCCACTTATGAAGTATTCTATATATTAACAACTCGTTGTGAGATAAATGGTATCTAATGGCCACTCATGTAGTATTCTATATATAAACAACTCGTTGTAAGATAAATGGTATCTAATGGCCACTCATGAAGTATTCTATGTATAAACAACTCGTTGTAAGATAAATGGTATCTAATGGCCACTCATGTAGTATTCTATATAATATAAACAATTCGTTGTAAGATAAATGGTATCTAATGGCCACTTATGAAGTATTCTATATATTAATAACTCGTTGTAAGATAAATGGTATCTAATGGCCACTCATGTAGTATTCTATATATAAACAACTCGTTGTAAGATAAATGGTATCTAATGGCCACTCGTGAAGTATTCTATGTATAAACAACTCGTTGTAAGATAAATGGTATCTAATGGCCACTCATGTAGTATTCTATATAATATAAACAACTCGTTGTAAGATAAATGGTATCTAATGGCCACTTATGAAGTATTCTATATATTATTAACTCGTTGTAAGATAAATGGTATCTAATGGCCACTCATGTAGTATTCTATATAATATAAACAACTCGTTGTAAGATAAATGGTATTTAATGACCACTTATGAAGTATTCTATATATAAACAACTCGTTGTAAGATAAATGGTATCTAATGACCACTCATATAATATTATCTATATCATTTCATTCATTCAGCCTTATTTTCGTGTTTCTACTCACATTAAGGTTCAAGCACGCTGTCCTGGGCACACGCCTCAGCTACCTGGGCTGTCTGTCAAGGACAGTTGGTTAGTGAATAGTGGTTAGTGAGAGAGAAGCTGAGAGAGAAAAGTCGGTATAGCGGCCTTACACTTACCCATTGAGTCGTTAAACTCGCTCTGGGTGGAAGCCGGACCAGGAATGCGAACCCAGTACCTTCCAACCTAACGGCCGATGGCATAACTTCTACACCATCGAGACCGGTTTCGCGTTGTATTATTGTTACGATATATCATTTTCAAAGATATTTTAGGACTTTTTTTTCTTCATTTCCTATCCAACAAAAAAAACAAAAAAACAAAAAAACATTAAAAAAAATTCAAGGACTTTAAATATATTACTTGGATTTTAGAAATGTTTGTTATTGCTTATTCAAACATACTGTATCAAAACGTCAAAACGTAAAACAGCATACGTTTACTATTGACCAAGCGTTGCGTCAAAAACCAGTGACATAATTTTGTATTTATCCATAACCAATTAGCGGGTATTTCAGGCTGTTGAATAATATTGCATTAAGACGTCAGGTTTGTTTATGTGTGATCTGTGGAATTCACATAATCAATACACAGGTGAGTGTCAAAAACAAGTCACCTGCTCGTGTACTTCTACCTGTGGCGTACAAATTCACCGTAACCATGTATTGTTCCTGTTTTACAAATATGACCAGCTATGTGGTATTGTAATGGTTGTAATGGCTCAGAGGGGAGGTATAATCAAGACAAGACAACAATTTATTTACACGCGGGCCGTTGCACAACGATTATGGGAAGAATATAATATTATACATATATAATTTATAACATTTGATAATGTTTGATAATAAACATATACAAATACCAATAAATAAAATTCTATAAGAACAAGATGTATAACAAAACTCTAAATATATTAAATGCACGTACATATTTAAGAACATCGTTATACATATACCACAGGTTGGTGTTCATATAAATATAGATATAATCTACATATGCAACGTATGTGGCCAAGTACCAGTACTAGAATAAGCAAATATGTTATTGTAAAAATAATAATTATACATTTTTGTTTGGTTTGATTAGAGACTTTAAAGTTATTAATAATGACATTTATAAAATATGTTAATTTCTTTATTATTCCGATTCGCTTACTGTTCATTAATTCTTTAAAGTACTTGGTCGTTTATAGTAATATGAATGTATATACTGGACCCTTGAATTATTGAAATAAAAATACAAACAATAAGATAGTGAAACTAATCACCAATGTCGTGTACGTCGTTTAGTCTCTCATATATAGGTATGTTATTCTAACGGCCGGTTCCAACGGGTAAATAATGGTCAGACGTTCTAAATTTTATGGTAACTGACCACAGCTTTTCAGGATCTATGCATTTGAAAATAAATAGAAAGGACGATTAAAAATACAATTCTGGTCAATATATAGCTTAGGTATGCGTTCAGGATCCCGAGCGCACCCGAACAATTTTACTGGTACCATTATCGTTTATCATATCACGTTAATGTTAGGCGCAAAAACCAGTCTAGCGAGCGACTGCGATCGATTGCTCTCCTGAACATACCGCAGTATTAGAGCGCTCATCTGAGGTGCGATGTGTCGTAAGATCAACCCCTCTTGGTGGATTCAGTAAACGTGTCTTAACACAGTTGTAACATGCACGAATACGCAAATATTCAGTCCACCGCAATGTAATACGTATTGTTGTGTTAAGATTAATTCAACCCAAATAAATATCACCGTGTGTTGACACGACTGACTACATCTGAAAGAGTCGACGACGGACACATATAGTACAGGCTTATCTATGGTAGTTACACATGCATGTTAAAACATTTTTAATTTATAATACACGGCAGTGAGCGATCGAGAGAGAGAGAGAGAGAGAGAGAGAGAGAGAGAGAGAGAGAGAGAGAGAGAGAGAGAGAGAGAGAGAGAGAGAGAGAGAGAGAGAAACTTCCCAGGAAATATGTCAAGCGTACCAATTATA
Organism: Gigantopelta aegis; assembly: GCF_016097555.1. NCBI lineage: Eukaryota > Metazoa > Mollusca > Gastropoda > Neomphalida > Peltospiridae > Gigantopelta > Gigantopelta aegis. The sequence goes on from NC_054700.1 coordinate 49,770,299, forward strand.
ATTTTTTACAATCTGATTTTGGTTATATTTTGTTTAGCTAACTGGAAGTAACATTTGGCTGAAGATTTACTGACCAGTCTCCAAATTAAGGTGCTAGAACGTGTTTTTCGCCTATCGTAAACCTCGCTGTATCCAAGATAAAAGGTTTCTTTTTTAAAGACATCACTAGAATACATTGATTTATTTTAATCACCCGCTATTCGATGCCAAACATTCTAACATAGAGAGTTAGAAGAAACTCGCTACATGGTTTTTTTCTCCATTAGTAACATGAAATCCTTTATGACAGAACAGCACATACTGCTGTACCCAAGAAATTACGTGAGAAACTGTTGATGACCACAAAAGAAACAAAAATATCGGAGACATTTGTCTTATTTAAAATACCACTGGCAATACCATCTAAACCACACCCGTCAAGACGACCACCAACAGTATATCCACTACATACACCACATCGACAACCACCAATAACCAACAACATCTCCACTACATACACCACACCGACAACCACCAACAACATCTTCACTACATACACCACACCGACAACCACCAATACCACCAACAACATCTCCACTACATACACCACACCGACAACCACCAATACCACCAACAACATCTCCACTACATACACCACACCGACAACCACCAATACCACCAACGGCATCACCTTCGAATTCATCAGTACCTAAACCACATCCATCAATACAACCATCAACATATCCACAACCATCAACACCAGCATGATGTTTGTGGTTTTGATGATAATGGTGGTAGTATTTTAAATAGAATAAATGTCTCAGATTTTCTTTCTTTTCTTTTACGGTCATCGACACTTTCTCACGTGGTTTGGGGGTAGAACAGTATGTGTTGTCCTGTTTGGGAAGCTACATATACTAGATCCGTTGTCACAAATGCAAACATGTAGTGGTTTTCCTTTAAAACTATATGTCAGAATGTTTTACATCCGATAGCTGATGATTAAAATAATCAATGCGTTCTAATGGTCATTTCATCTTGGATACAGCAAGGTTTACAATGGATGACAAAACGTGCTAGCAATTTGAAGAATTTGGTCAAAAAATCTTTAGTCAGATGTTTAAAAGAAATGTCTGAAGAATTTGGTCAGAAAATCTTTAGTCACATTTTAAAAGAAATGTTTGAAGAATTTGGTCAGGAAATCTTTAGTTACATTTTGAAAGAAATATTTGAAGGATTTGGTCAAAAAATATTTAGTAAGATTTTAAAAGAAAGACAGCCAACATCTTAAAATATTTGTCTCTTTTTTTCTTACCTTTGCTTCATGTCAAGTATATAGAAAGTCGGCAAACATACCCTCCGCATTTCCACACACGCTCGCCGCACGGTATACCTTTCACCTGTTCATAACCCTGCAGCATATATTACAACATAACAACGTGAACCCGAACAAATACTTGTAATTCATCATGCTACAACACGCTGCCATTGTTCTGTTGCGTGGACGCATTTCATTCATTAAGCCTAGGATATATTTGTTTCACGTTTGTCGTGAATAGCACTGGTACAGGAAAAAGGTTTCTAATTACACTACCTACTTCTGGAACGTACAAATAAAAAAAATTGTAAGCAGAAACACGTGAATTTATAATTTAGAAGTTGGCTGACGCGAAATTAGTTTCTACTGGTGATAATGTTAACAGTTAAAACCTGATACACAGAGCATATCAACCCAACAAAAGAGTATATATATGAATAGACTGGCGCCTAGCAGTTATTCATCAAAACAAAAAACAAAAAGAAGAAGAAGAAGAAGAAGAAAAAAAGGTATTTTAAAATTTTACCCACTCTAAATAAATATGACATGGAACCCACAAGACAAAAGAAAAAGAGGCCGCCCAAAGAACACATGACGAAGAGACCTTCAGGTGGACACCAAGAAGACAGGATACACCTGGAGGCAGCTTGAAACCAGAGCACAGGACAGACAACTCTGAAAAACTGTAGTCAATGGCCTATGCCCCAGAAGAGACGACGGGCATAAGTAAGTAAATAAATAAATAAAGATAAAATATGGCTTGTGCTCCCCACTAGTGACTGTGACCCACTCAATAGATATCGTGCCCTCTTCACAATCCAAATATTGTTCCTTCGGGCCTGGAGTAGCAGCTACAACCTAGAATGCATTGACGACTCTGCTACTCATCTCTGATCAGTAAGCATCTGCCCTTAACCTAAAGCTAAAGGTTTAAAAAAAACAAAAACAAAAACCCAAGAGCACATTGATTAATTAATTATTGTCAAATGTTTGGCTATTGGGTATCAACTACTTGGTAATTCAGAGGAAACCAGCTATATTTTCCCATTAATAGCAAGGGTTTATTTTTATAAGCACTTCCCATATTTCAGTACATACCAAGTCCTTTGATACACCAATGTTGGGGCACTGATTGGGACGGGGAGAACCCCAATGACTCTGCTGAGAAGGTTCGATTCTACGACCCAAGGACATACTATGCCTTGGCTTGAGAAGATACTGAAATTGTGATAGGGTACAATGTAACCTACAGAAACAATCTTCCTTTTGAAGACAGCACTTTTAAACCAGTATCTTTTACAACAAATAAACATAACTTAAAAAGCAAAAAAAAAAAAAAAAAAAAATATATATATGTTTCTTAATTCACACAAGAGGTAACAAAATTGCCTTCAGTACAGTCCTTGACCTACGGCAATATTATATCGCAGCTACGGCAGTTTGCCTTAGGTGCCGTCGTTAAGTTGTAGCCCTGTAAGTAAAAGACTTTCGACACGGAATGACACTGTGATCTCTCTAATTATCACTAACACGCTCTGCTCGTATTAAAAGATCTAGTGGCAGCAGAAACACTCTAAAGTCGTCTGACAGTTAGTGACATGACACAAGAGACTGAAGCTTGCTATATCCTTGAGCCGCCAAAAGTCAGTGGCGCGGAATAAATTGCGGCGAGCACGCTTAAACGCACTAGAAAGAGCATGCGGTCAATGTTTACTAATTAACGCGTTTCGTGAGTCGCCGAGTGTTTCGAGGTTATATTATTATGGACGGGTTTTTCTGCATCATAGGTTACAATGAAATGAAACCAAGTAAATAATCGGTCAGTTATGCTTGTTTTTAAAAAGGTCAAGAAGCATATGAAAACGTCAACCTGTTGAACATTAATATTAATAGCCAAATGAAACACACGCATGCACGCACAAACGCACTCACACACAATACTACCACTGCTTGTTCCCGTTGCTGCTGATTCTTCAAACAGTTAACTGGACTGACTATCAATCTGAGTTATTTCTTCTTCAAACAGTCATCTGGGATGACTATGAATTTGAGTAATCTATTCGTACAAACAATGATCTGGGATCACTATGAACTTGAAGTTCTTTTTTCATACAAACATGTGCTGACTATGAATTTGAATCCGACTATTAGTAGAAAATAAAATAAATTTTGAACATCAGAAACGCACTGATTATACGGACACTGATATATTGATATAAACATGTAATTTTAGTTGTCAGACAGACTCTGATATAAACATGATACTATGGTAGCAAACTCACGACGGTCTCTTTCATCTTTCCAGATACCAACGAATGTATGTACATTTTAAAATATATGCTGTCATTATCTTTATTATTTATTACATACCTATTCAGTCTTACTAGAGTGATAAAGACATTTTCAAACCGTGTGATACATTTATCTTGTATCACACATAATTATATGCGATCTGGACCGGAACTTTTAAATGAGGAATTCCCTTTTTAATTATTACTGGAGTTAGCGCCGTTTTGTTACTGACGTCATTAATTTATTTATTTCCAAGTACTTTAACTATTTATTTTTATAATATACTTTATTCCTACAAATATAATACAAATTTAGTTTTTTTTCTGGTATGTACATTAATATTGTTATTATTATTAATTGTTGTTGTTGTTATTGATGTTGTATGTTTTGGGTTGTTTGTTTGTTGTTGTTGTTGTTTGTTTGGGTTTTGGTTTTTTTTTGTATCTGTTTGCTGACACCAGCTTGTTTGGTAATATGCAATAAATTGAACTGAATTGAATTGAATCGTCATGTATGATTTACAAATTACGTCACATCGTATTTGAAACATTACATAAGATTGACGCAGAGTAAATCCATGAAAGGAGGATTGATCATAGATTTAAGAAAGTGTATTTATGACGTTAAATTAAAAACAAATTTATAAAAAGTAAATGAAGGTATGTAATAAATACAGAAATTCATATACGTTGTTTTCGCTTCCTGTTTAGTGCACTCGTTTATTTTGCGCAAGGATATACCACTCGATCGCTACGCTGTTTCGTGGTATATATATTCTGGAGCAAAATAAACTCGTGCAATAAATAGGAAGCAAAAACAACGTATGTGAGGTTCTGTATATATTTCACACTAATTATACCGGAGAGGGACGGGGGCATGCTGAAACACTTTGATATTTGAATAACAATTATAAATACGACTTATTAATATAAATATTTTAATAATTACTTTTTGTGCGTTACATGGTTGACACAGACATAGAAATGGAAAGCGCAAACAAGTATAAACCCAAAATTGTGTACTCCATAAATCATATACCGCGAAATATAAGAGCGAACAGTACCGCGTTTTCATTTCATTTCATTTCAACTTATTTTCTTGCTTATATCCAATTAAGGTCCAAGCACGCTGTCCTGGGCACACACCTCAGTTATCTGGTCTGTCTGTCCAAGGCAGTGGGTTAGTTGTTAGTTGGTTAATGGTTAGTGAGATAGAAGAGGGTGTAGTGGCCTTACATCTATCCATTGAGAACTCGCTCTGGGTTGGAGCCGGTACCGAGCTGTGAACTCTGTACCTACCAGCCTGTAGTCCGACGGTTTAACAACTACACCACCGAGGCCGGTACAGTACCGCAAAGCTAATCTAAAATGAGATTGTTTGAGTTTCTCGGTGGTATCTGATAGCTGTGACGACTTAACGATAAAGGTGAAAGTAAAACCGTGTTACTACATTGTTGTGAATGGCTGCGATAAAATATTCAACTCGTCTTAAAGGAGTAATGTATACTTTTAAAATTTTAATTTTTTTACTGACATAAAACATAAATACCACTATAGACTCAATTAAAAAAAAACCCCTATGTTTGAAAACTGCTACTAATGGAAAAATGTAGTAGGTTTCCTCTCTAAGATTATATACCAAAATTACCAAATGTTTGACATCCAATAGCCGATGATTAATAAATCAATGTGCTCTGGTGGTGTCGTTAAATAAAACAAACTTTAACCACACTGAAAATCATATTATAACAGCAGTGTGAATATTAGATCCGAGTTTGACAAACTCACCTGTCGCAGGTACACTGTCGGTTTCGTGATAATCGTCCACCTGTCAATCTCCAACACTCGAGAAAAAGGCTGTAATTGGCAAACACTGCCTTCCACACGACTACATTATAACACTGGCAATATGCCTGCACCAGCAGTACAGTTTCTTTTCTCTCTTTCTAATAAGATGCACTGACGTATGTACATTATACGTATACGTAGTTACGTTAAAGAGACAGTACAGTTTCTTTTCTCTCGTTCTAATAAGATACACTGACGTATGTACATTATTCGTATACGTAGTTACGTTAAAGAGACAGTACAGTTTCTTTTCTCTCGTTCTAATAAGATACACTGACGTATGTACATTATACGTATACGTAGTTACGTTAAAGAGACAGTACAGTTTCTTTTCTCTCGTTCTAATAAGATACACTGACGTATGTACGTTATACGTATACGTAGTTACGTTAAAGAGAAAGACCCCTGTTTCTTTAACACTACAGTGTATTTGTCACTATTAAAGTCTCAGACCCTAGTTTTAAAATGTAAAAATGGACACTAAGTTTAGTTAATCTACAAACCTGTAACACATCTAGATACAGTTACAACAGATTGAAACGATGAAAAACCCTTAAAAACAGACTCCATAGCCGTTTCTTCTCAGACGCACGTGCGTTCTTTAAAATTTGAAACATGCATTTTGGTTTAAACAATTTATGTTTATATATTAACAAATGGGATTGGTCAACAGGCGTAGTCTATATAAAGACCTTACATTATACAATTGAAGTAATATCTGAAAAATACAAGATGTGCATTTAGTGTTGGAAAAGGTAAAACTATTGTATTTTCTACCTGGCAAAATATAAATATTTGTATACATATTAGAACGGAGAAACAAGAAGAATAGTCAAAAATCAGAAGATCAGTCAAAACGCTTGCTTTCAGTACTGAAATGTTGGATTGCTTTGAAGATAAGACTATTTTCTTGTAGTGTTAAGTTGGGATCGCCATATATTAATGTGTTGATATTTAAATTTACATGATTTAACCTGGATAAGTAGGCCAGGCGCTCTCTATTGTATAGAGAGCAAAATAAGAGGGAATGTTCCAAATCTTCAACGTGATGACCACAGGTACGATATGGACTTTCTCCAACGAAGCATGTAAATGTGTGGCCATTTAGATCACTTAGTCCTAATCGAAGTCTGCAGTGCAGCATTCGTAGCTTTTTTCGCCCTCATAAAAATGTGCAGAGACTGCCAAATCTTTTGATTTTAATGTTTTCTTGAAGGAACTAATAGATGTGATACATTGTTCCATGAATTAGTGCTAGATGAGAAGAAAGATTCGGATATACTTTTGAACGACATCGATACGATTGAAATTGCTCGGTATTCTACAAAGAATATCTGTTTATTTGACCGACAGTTCGATGTAGTTGGATGGACAAATATCTAAGAGAGAATAATGCATTTTGTGAATGACACTTGGAATGACACTTGGAATGACACTTCGAATGTACGGAAATGGATAATCTAACCAGCAATCATGACTGATGACCACAGTTGTTTGTGAATCTTCAGATGAGATTTATGCATGCCAGTCCCTGGCATTATAGATGCCCACCTATAGTTTAATGATACAGGTAAAAATTAAATTGCTGAAATTGCGTTTTGTTACAAATAACCCTGCGTTAAATATAGGAGATGAATCTAGCGAGCTGTCATCTACCGATTGTTTTGATTTTCTTGCATGGATATTTTGGAGTTTTTTTAAGCTGCAATCTCGCCTCACATTAATTATCATAATTTCATTTAAACATGCAAAATCACCAACAGTTTTAATGAATTGTGTGTGACAGTAACACAGTTGTAATAGTTATATAATAGAAACGTATGTTTATAGTGCGTCCCACGGAGAACGCAATTTTTTCATGCTATGGAATTTACTACAAATTATTTATTTGTGAGCCGATTGTTTCCTAAATTACACACATAAATAGTCTATTTTTGTTATTTCAAAAATATTTTTATTTTTATTTTTACGTCAGACCAAACTAAAATTATTTGGTTGGGACGGACTATATGCAAAATATGCCTAATATATTAAAATACGTTTACTTAGAGTTTATTGTTTAGATGATCTATTTCCTTACATCAAAAGGTTTCTGGCCATCCCGGTGTTTCTAATACCACGACATGCAGTTTTTATAATTTTGAGAACGCACGCACTTTTGAAAAGTAACGGTTATGGAGACGAGAGCTGTAGTCTATTTGTTAAAAGGTATTTCCTCGTTTCAACGTTACAGACTTTTGTTTCACTCTGTTGTATCTTTATCCAAATGTGTTACAGGTTTCTAGATTAACCAAACTTAGTGTCAGTTTTTACGGGTTGAAACTAGAGTTTGTGACTTTAACATTAGTTACAAAAGATATAAAGAAATACATCGATCCAAGATATAACTGCTAGTAATTGATTAAAAAGAATACAATGGATGTTCAGAACTCCATGAACTATAAACGTTTAGATGACTCAGTGTAATGAGCTTATTGGAATAATTCCATTTTGTTATAAAGATCAAGTTCAGAGACTACTTTTTTTTTTATATCACCAGCTTTTAAAATCTTCCACATAAAGAAATGAAAAGAAGCATTTAGAGGATTATAAACGCGTTCGTGCGAAACGGTAATTGTTATACATAGAATAAGGTGAACGAGTGATAGTAACAATGACTTTTATTCTCATAAACTATAAGATTAAAGTAGCAATTCACAATTTGTCCCTTGATAATGTCACGCGTTTGTTTATGACCAGTACACTATTGATTATGTAAATTTTGAGAATACAGTGAAGGAAAGTTGGGGAGAGATGTATCGAGGCCAGACTTTCTACAAACCTCTTACTAAAAATTCAAATGGAATTTAAAAAAAAAAATGAAATAAAGTATAAAATAAAATAAAATAAAATATACACATAAAATAAAATAAATGCATAAATAAATGCATGCATAAATAAATAAATAAACAAACAAATAAATAAATAAATATGTAGGTAAGTACGTAGGTAAGTAAATAAGTAAATATATAATTATAAATGTCTATATTTAGTAAGTAGACATACAAACACGTAGACCGACGGTCCTGATTACAAAACTAAGTAACGTTTCTCTGTTTGTTTTTTAGTCTAACATATGAATACACATTCTGGAGGGAGAAAAATTTATAGTCCGTCCCACAAGGGATATATATATATATATATATATATATATATATATATATATATATATATATATATATATATATATATATATATATATATATATATATATAATGATGGGACGGACTATAAATCAAAGAAATCTTGTAATATCTTATAGATGAATTTTGTTTGATAACACGTGGAACAAGAAGGAGCAGGAGAAGAGGAAGAAATAAAAGTAGGATAATGAGAAGAAGATAATGATAATGAACAAATGGAGAAGATGAAAATTGCAATGACGAAAAAAGAATGAACAAATAAATTTGATATTAAAACAAACTAGGACTACAAAACACATCTTCATTGTAGTATGAACTCGACAAGCCTGTAATTATCAAAAAGATATAATTAAACACAAAGTCGAGAAAGGTTAGGTGTCAAGGGAGGTTACTATGCTAAATTTAGTATGATTATGTAATTACCTCCCTTAAACAGTTCAACGCAAGAAGTTTCAATTGAAAGAATTTACCGGCCTCGGTGGTGTCGTGGTTAAGCCATCGGAAATAAGGCTGGTAGGTACAGAGTTCGCAGACTGGTACCGGCTCCCACCCAGAGCGAGTTTTAACGACTCAATGGATGGGTGTAAGACCACTACACCCTCTTCTCTCTCACAAACAACTAACCCTCTGTCCTGGACAGACGGCCCAGATAACTGCCCAGGACAGCGTACTTCAAACGTAATTGGATATAAGCACGAAAATAAATTGAAATGAAATAAATGAAAGAATTACACGTGAACAACAATACCAATATGGAATTCATCAATTGAAATGAAATAAATGAAAGAATTACATGTGAACAACAATACCAATATGGAACTCATCAATTGAAATGAAATAAATGAAAGAATTACATGTGAACAACAATACCAATATGAAACTCATCAATTGAAATGCTTCAGGAGTTAATTAAATATATCATGACCTTGGACTGTATATGGGTCACATTTTTGGAGTTGGATATGTACACTATCAGTTGGTGAAAATATTCATTTTTTTAAAGTTGGTTTTGTTTAACGACACCATTGGAGCACATTGATTTAGTAATCACCTCCTATTGGATGTCAACAAATTGGTAAATGTTTACTTTATAGTCGTAGAGAGGAAATCCGCTACATTTTTCCATTACCAGCAAGGGATCTTTTATATGCACCATCCCACAAACAGGATAGCACATACCACTGCCTTTGATATACCAGTAGTGGTGTATTGGCTGAAACGAGAAGTAGCCCAATGGATCGATCTTAAACCGACCGCACATCAGGCGAGCGCTTTACCACTGGGCAACTTAAAATGTGTTGAGTGCCTCGTTAAATAAAACATTTCTTCTTTCTTTCTTTCTTTCAAATTTAACCAATGCTAAAAACAAGATACTGATCGTTCATCATGACATACATCAATATGTATGAGGAAGATGTATTTAAACAGCTAACCCACGGAACATGTAGACAAGTCATGATATAGGTGTATAACCCAACTTTAAAGGCACATACCCTAGTTTTAACACTAAGTTTATTTAATCTACAAACCTGAAACACATTTGGATAAAGTTACAACAGAGTGAAAGAAGAGTCTGTGACGTTAAAACCGAGAAATATCCTTTAAAAAATAGACTAGAACTCTTAATCAATAACCGCTACTTCTCAGACGCACGTGCCTTTTAAAAAATATTCTGTTCTACGGAAATGGATAATCTAAACAATAAAATATATATAATGTTTGATTTTAGTGATCATAAACGGCTCTAATAGTGAACAATATGCTGTAATGTTCACCAAACAAGGGCCTGTCCCTTTAAGGTGACCGTAGACGCGCTAAACTCGCAGTCGGTATAACATTCGCATGAAGTGCTTGACTTTTAATATCGTTCCATGCCAGTGACCTACCACTGACATATCAAAGTCGTGGTTTGCGTTGTGCTGTCTTACTTGAAATGGGAAAATAGACTGGGTTTCTTCTCAAGACTATGTGTTAGAATGTGACATCCATTGTCCGGATATTCCTTAGCCAATGTGTTCCAGAGATGATGCTATACATTTTAAAAGCCTTTTTGTTTTTATTACAAAAACACATACATAGTAACAATAACATGATGTTAACTAAATGGCGGCCAGTCACTGTTTTCTTCCTCAGTGTGTATGCGAACAAATGGTAAACAGAACCAAATGACGAATTTGAAATGTGTTTTAACTTGGATTCGTCAAAGGAATAATAGTACTAACCTGGCTGCTGAAACAAAAAAGTAAAAACAGTTTGTTTTATTTAACGACACCACTAGAGCACATTGATTAATTAATCATCGGCTATTGGATGTCAAACATTTGGTAATTCTGACTCGTAGTCATCAGAGGAAACCCGTTACAGTTTTTCTAATACAGCAAGGGATCATTAATATGCACTTTCCCACATACAGGAAAGCACATACCACGACCTTTGTCCAGTTGTGTTGCACAGGTTGGAACGAGAGAAAACAAATCCAATCAGCTGAATAGATCCACTGAGGTGGTTCGATCCTGCGACGCATGTACCTCAGGCGAGCACTCAACAGACTGGGCTAAATCCCGCCCCCTGGCTCCTGAAACATGCTGGCAGAAGGAAGGAAGGAAGGAAGGAAGGAAGGAAATGTTTTATTTAAGGACGCTCTCAACACATTTTATTTACAGTTATATGGCATCAGACATAGGCCCTATGGTTAAGGATCACACATATATTTCGGGAGGAAACCCTCTGTCGCCACTTCACGGGCTACTCTTTTCGATTAACAGCAAGGGATCGTTTTATTTACACCATCCTATAGACAGGATAGCATATACCACAGCCTTTGTTAACCACTGGCTGGAGCGAGAAAAAGCCCAATGGGCCCACCGACGGAGATCGATCTCAGACCGACCGCGCATCAAGCGAATGCTTTACCACTGGGCTACGTCTCGCCCGCATGCTGGGAGAATGACCAGTACTTAAAATAATCCTGTTTGCAAAAAGAGACCATATACGTGCAGTAACTAGTCATTCTGAACCATAATTATACACGCTAGGCCTATTTCATTTGTATGACTAAATTAGATTATTTACCGTATTCAAGGGAAGACCCAGGAAGTAATTTAGGAAGGGGCCGAGGGAAAAACCCACACGGACCAACTCCCTGAAAAGGAGACACAAATTGTTAAAAAGAGTGACTCTTTACTGTTTTAAGTGGGACACATCCCATGGTTCCCTCCCTAAGATACGCCCTTATTATTTCAACAGATTTTTTAAGTTAACATTGTTTAGTTTATTGCTTAAACATTTACTGTATTTGTTTCCAAGGATGCATAAAAAAAAATATCCTCGTGACTCATTGTAGATGAAATTGTAACATAAAGGTATAACATAATGCTTTGATGTCGGTCGTTACCACTCGGGATAAGTGGACACGGATGTATCATGTCACGAACTAATCATGTATTGCAGGTTGTTAGCGCCAGCTCCAAACTGACAAATAGATGAATAGATGAACTAATGAACTAATGATCTATTGCTGGTCGTTACCAAAATGACACATATATGTGTAATGTAATACTAGTGCTGTATCGCAAGACGTTACTACACAGATCAAATTGGCACAGAGATATGACATAAAGTTTTACTGTAGGTTGTCAGTGCTCAGGTCAAATTGACATGATATATGACATTATGTTCTATTGTAGGTCGATAGTGTTCCGGACAAATTGAGACATAGAGATATGACACAATACTGTAGTTCGTTACTATTCAGGTCCAAACTGACACAGACACTGTAATCATATACCTGTATTGCAGGTCGTTACAGATCAAAGTGATCTATAGAGGTATGACATATTGTTCTACTTTAGGTCGTTAGTGTTCAGGTAAAATTGGCCAATAACGGAATGATATGTTTTACTGTAGGTCGTTATTGCCCGGGTAAAATTCACTTACAGAGGTTGTTAGTGCTCAGATCAAATTCATACAGAGATATAACATAATGTTCTACTGTAGGTTGGCTATGCTAGGGTCAAATTGACACATATAAATATAACACAATGTTCTGTTATAGGTTGTCTCTGCTCAGGTCAAATTGACACAGAACTATGACATAATGTTCTACTGTAGGTTGTCACAGCTTAGGTCAAATTGACACCTAGATATATGAAATATTGTTCTACTGTAGGTTGTTACTGCTCAGGTCAAATTGACACATAAATCTCTGGCTCTCTGCTCAGGTCAAATTGACACATAGAGATATGACAATGTTCTACGGTAGGTTGTCTCTGGTCAGGTCAAATTGACACACAGAGACATAATGTAATATTGTATTCCACGTAAACATTGATTCTGGTGTTATTTACAGGTGCGAAATAATACAGATCCGATTAAATATTCGTCTGGGTTTTGCTGATAAATGTCTATTTAATCAACATCACGCTGATTCGTCGGTACTCGAATAGCGCCGTTGTTATGATGACCACCTTAATTTCGTCGCATTCTTCCATCACCATAGAATAAACTCAGTGGCAAGAAACTGCAAACACAATATCGCGGTTAGCAAAATAGTGGCTTAGAAATGAACTAAGATAAATGTGAGATTATTGGTATTTTAACGTCATGGTCTGCGATATGAGTTTTTGGCCATAAGAGGTAAAGTCGGCGTGATTCAATAATACAATTCAGTTTTAGCGATCTTTTGTCTGCTCAGAAAAGGAACAATTGGGAAATTCTTAATTTAATGAACCGTTTGATATTTGTGTATTACAGGTTCGCGCCATGGCTTGTTTCTGTTCGCGAAAACTTCCTGATTTTTGTAAGTAAGGTCTGGAATTAGAAAGCAGAACTATTTCCTATTAACCGATCACAGGTAATCGTTTTTCATTCTACCATATGGCATCACGATCAGACAGTAGCTACAATCAAATGCGTCTCACGGATGAACTAGAAGTGGAGAGGGTGAAGGAAAGGTGAGCATGAGCATGTGGGGTTTTTTTTTACTGTTTGTAACATTTTGCCTTATAGTCCTTCCCACAGGAAACGCCTTTTGTTCATACTATAGAATGTACTACAAGTTATTTATTTCTGAGCTGATTGATTTGTAAATTTCATACAAAAATAGTAATTGTTTTTTATTTCCAAAAACACGTTTACTTTTCTTCTTACGTCAAACCAAACTGAAATTATTAAACAATTTTGTTTTTGTTTTTTACAGAATGATGTGATGGACTATAGACTATAAACAAGTTTTCTTATTCCAGGGCTTTGATTTCCCGTAGGCGGTAACCCATCTATGTACTAACATAGCACATAGATATTTAACTCCTGGCCTGGTGCTTATAAAACTTTTACAGTCCAGACTCAATTTTAAATGACGTCACACACATACACTGTGTATGGCGTTGTCATGACATTAGTGTCTCAGACTCTTTTGGAATCTCGAGTCTTAGACTGTAAACGTTTTTTAAGCACCAGGCCAGGAGTTTAATATCTATGTGCTATGTTAGTACATTGATGGGGTACCGCCTACGGGCAAATCACGATCGCACATGTCAGGTGTGTTTATTCTCTCTGAAGAAAATGCGGTGTGAGATGTAGCCCAGTGGTAAAGCGCTTGCTTGATGCGCGGTCGGTTTGGGGTCAATTTCCGTCGGTGGGCCCATTGGGCTATTTTTCGTTCCAGCCAGTGCACCACCACTGGTATACTGTCTGTGGGATGGTGCATATAAAAGATCCCTTGCTACTAATGGGAAATGTAGAGGGTTTCCCCTCTATGATTGTGTCAAAATTACCATATGTTTGACATCCAATAGCCGATGATTAACAAATCAATTCAAGACTCCAACAAGCTCTAGTTTAAAATGTGCTGAAATGTCGTTAAATAAACATTGCACTTTTTCTTCAGAGATAAGCAAGGTTGTGATGATGTAGATATAACAATCTCCGTGACTGGCATATCACATTGAAGCAAGTTTGGTGTTGTTACTGTTATAAACCAGCCTCGGTGCTGCAGTGGTTAAGCCATCGGACTACAGGCTGGTAGGTACACGATTCGTGGCCCTGTACTAGCTCCAACCCAGAACGAGTTCTTAAAGGGATATTCCTGAGTTGGCTGCAATTTTTAAGATGTTTCGACTAACAGATACTTTTTAACGATAGTAATTACACATCAAATATATTTTTCTGCATATTAAAAGTGTTTCTGATCGTTCTAATATTTCTACTAGGTTAAATTTCATTTTATTTTCTAATATATATATATATATTTGTACATACGAAATTATTTGAAGACAAATCCAGTGTGGGCTTCTTACAAATATTAATACGACCAGACACACATTGAATATAGAGACACTGATATTCTAAACACGAAAATATATTTAATGTGTAAGTTTAATCGTAGAAATATTTTATCAGTCGGAAACATCTTACAATGCAGCAAACTCAGGAATGTCCCTTTAAGGACTCAGTGGGTAGGTGTAAGGCCACTACACCCTCTTCTCTCTCACTAATCAACTAACAACTAACCCACTGTCCTGGACAGACAACCCAGATAGCCGAGGTGTGTGCCCAGGACAGCGTGCTTGCACCTTGATTGGATATAAGCACAAAAATAAGTTGAAATGAAATGAAATGTTATAAACACAACTGGTATATCTTCAGGAAGCAAGCTGAATGTTGCTGTGATAAACACGACTGGTATATCTTCAGGAAGCAAGCTGAATGTTGCTGTGATAAACACGACTGGTATATCTTCAGGAAGCAAGCTGAATGTTGCTGTTATAAACACGACTGGTATATCTTCAGGAAGCAAGCTGAATGTTGCTGTTATAAACACGACGGGTATATCTTCAGGAAGGAAGCTGAATGTTGCTGTTATAAACACGACTGGTATATCTTCAGGAAGCAAGCTGAATGTTGCTGTTATAAACACGACTGGTATATCTTCAGGAAGCAAGCTGAATGTTGCTGTTATAAACACGACTGGTATATCTTCAGGAAGCAAGCTGAATGTTGCTGTTATAAACACGACTGGTATATCTTCAGGAAGCAAGCTGAATGTTGCTGTTATAAACACGACTGGCATATCACACTGAACCACGTTTCTTGTTGTTGCTGTTAATAACACGACTGGCATATTACACGGAAGCACATTTCATGTTGTTGCTGTTAAAAACACGACTGGCATATCACACTGAAGCACGTTTCATGTTGTTGCTGTTAAAAACACGACTGGCATATCACACTGAAGCACGTTTCATGTTGTTGTTGTTAAAAACACGACTGGCATACCACACTGAAGCGATTTGGCTGTTGTTTGGTTGTTGCTGTGATTATTGCTTTTATTGCTGTTGATAACACTGTTATTGTTGCTGTTGTTGATGCTGACAAATGCTGTATATTTACTTTCATTACAGGCTGAAACCGGTTGAATTCATTTTATCATTAGATAGTAAAAACCAAAATTTATTTTTATTGTATCATTACAAAGTGGAGCTGTTTGAGTTTATCATTATAGACTGAAACTTTCGATTTATTTTATGAGACGAATTTCGTTTTTCAATTTAATCATTACAGACTTAATTTCAGTTCAATTAACTTTTATCATTCCAGACTGAAACTTATCTGCTGCAGTATGCTTCCAGCATCGTACGCTCGTCTGGCGGGTCACCAGAGCGAAACCAACAAGCTGACGATAACGAGGGTGGCCAACAACGAGGTTCAGTACCGGAGGAAGATAAACAGCTACAGGAAGGACATGGATATCAAGATAAGCGGGATCAGGCGCGAGCAGGCGAAACTGCGGCGGTCCATGCTGCGATACCGCAAGGTCATCAAGGAGCACAGGCGTCAAAGAAGGGAAGCGATCCAGAAGGACCAAGAAGACTCCATCTCGTGTCAGTCAGACGTGTTGAGTTTTGTTTGTGGGAAAGAAAATAAAATGGAAGATATAGAGGAGCAAGAAGAAGATGAAGAACAAGAACAAGAACAAGAAGAAAGTGAAGGAGACATAGATGATCTTGAAACAACTAAAGTGCAGGATTGTTGTCTTGATGAACAAAGAGAAAGTATAAATGACTCAGTAGATGGTAAATCAGATGCTGTTCTTATCGAACGAGATGGGCAGAAAGAAGTAAAAGATGAGGGAAAAGAAAGTGGAGATACTGAAGAGATCTCGGAAAAGCAACAGCAATCTGGAAAGTCTAAGACGTCTAAGAAGCGCATGCTAAAGAAACGGTTATCAGGTGCCAGTTTCAGTTCGTTAAAAACGTTAGCCACCATCGCTGAAGATGACGAGCGATGCAGGCTAGACGCGACGAAGCAGGATGCTATGGCAAGGACAGAAAGTCATCCCCATGGTTCGCGTCTTGAAAGTAGGAAGAAGAAGAAGAAGAAGCAGAATGTGTCCTACTCAGACCTGATCAGACTGCAGCACAGTTCGTCCAACACGAGACTGCTGTTCAGACTGGTTGACGAACTGGCACACACGAACGGTATTCATGACCAGCAGAAGAGACAGACGATCCCAGACATCAGAGACCATGTTAATTTTAGAGGAGAGAGTCCAGCTCAAGCGTCCACAATTACGAAGACTGGCGCCGTGTTTTATCCAATCAGATTTGGTTATGCGTCGGAGGCGTGTCCCGATAAACTATCAGATGACAGGATCAAACTGTCAGACGACAGGATCAGACTTTCAGAAGACAGGGTCACCGGCAGACGACAGTCACTTACAGACGTTAGTGGGCAGACAACTCATGGGTTACAGGCGCTTAGCAGAGTAACGCCTCGTTATGGTCAAATTGCTTCTGATTACAGGGACAAACTAATACATCATGGTAACAGTGACAGTCCAGTGAGTGCGACACAGTTATCAAGATCCAAATGGAAACGAAAATCCGTTCACAGCTTGCCTTCTTTAGTGGAAGAAGTTAACAAAATCAAATCCGTTCACAAATGTGGACAACATCCGAACCAAAACGACCTGTCACTGGCCGATCGTTGTTACGACGAATGGTCAGCTACAAGAAAGAGTACAAGATCCAGAAGTCTTCCGCCAATCGACATATCCCAGACAATCAGATACGGAACGAGGGACATGGAAAACAATAATAAAGTGGCATGGCAGTCTGCACTAGCGAAAGTGAAGTCGGTGCACACTTTGGTGAACTTGTCATGGATGTATTAATAATCGGTTTTTGGAATAAAGCTGTGCTCGTCGGCTGGTATGTTAAATGTTTGTTTTTTCCAGTGCTGTTGGCAAGTGCCTATACACGATCACATGCAGCTAACAGACCATAAAATTCAACGTGCTGGTAATTAGTTTCTTTTCTCATTCTTTCCTCTTTTTTGTTCGTAATATTAGGTCCAGACTACCAACTGCTACGACAACGTTGGCCAACGTTTTGCTCTCACGACTTCTACGACTATCCAGTTGCTAGTCTGAGCGCTCTTACAATTCGATTCTCGTCGTATACAACTCCTACGCCCGATTAGTTGTTAATCTGAGCGCACCCATCTAAGTTGGAAAGTGGGGAAATTACAACGCAACCGTCGAGTTGGCCAACTCAGTCGTGACAGTTGACAGTCTGATACTAGCATTACATATAGTTGTTTGGTAAAAGAAAGTGTGCTGGAGGTATAAAAAATATCTTTCGTTTCATGAATAAGTTCTATGGTGAATAAATACAGATATTTGTATTCTCCTATAATACGTCCAGGACCCCATACGTATACACTTCTTCTTATATTTATTTCCGTGCTTATATCCAATTAAGGTTCAAGCACGCTGTCCTGGGCACATATCTTATCTACACTCTTGAAAAGAAATGGCATCAAACGACTGGTTATTGTTAACATAAATTATTACGTTGAATGTGTTTTTTGTTTGTTTGTTTTTCTTTGTGGGTTGTTTTATTTATTTATTTGTTTGTTGTTGATGTTGTTTGGGTTTTGGTTTATTTGGTGTTTTTTTGTTCGTTTGTTATTGTTTATTTGTTTGCTTATATAAAGTTCAGTCACACTATTCTAAGAACGGGTCTGTCTGGGTAGGTAACATATTAATGTAAATTTGTAATTTTGTTAATGATTAATGTGAGATAAGGTGGTGTGGTGCTGTTTTTAGTAGGCCGTACGTTTGTCGTTAAAAATATATATCTCTCTCTGTCTCTGTTTCTCTCTCTCTCTCTGTCTCTGTCTCTCTCTGTCTCTCTCTCTCTCTCTCTCTCTCTCTCTCTCTCTCTCTCTCTCTCTCTCTGTCTCTGTCTCTCTGTCTCTATCTCTCTCTCTCTCTCTCTATCTCTCTCTCTCTCTCTCTCTCTCTCTCTCTCTGTCTCTCTCTCTCTCTCTCTGTCTCTCTCTCTCTCTCTCTCTCTCTCTCTCTCTCTCTCTCTCTCTCTCTCTCTCTCTCTCTGTCTCTCTCTCTCTCTATCTCTCTCTCTCTCTCTCTATCTCTCTCTATCTCTCTTCTCTCTCTCTCTCTCTTTTCTCTCTCGTCTCTCTCTCTCTCTCTCTCTCTCTCTCTCTATCTCTCTCTATCTGTCTCTGTCTCTCTGTCTCTATCTCTCTCTCTCTCTCTCTCTATCTCTCTCTCTCTCTATCTGTCTCTGTCTCTCTGTCTCTCTCTCTCTCTCTCTCTCTCTCTATCTCTCTCTGTCTCTGTCTCTCTGTCTCTATCTCTCTCTCTCTCTCTCTCTCTCTCTCTCTCTCTCTCTCTCTCTCTCTCTCTCTCTCACTCATACACACGCACGTACATACGCGCACACACCAACTGTAAAAAATTTAAATGTCTGACTCGTAATGACACATCAAAGTTGTGCAAATCATCTCATAATGTTTACAACTGACCAATAAATTTTAACGATTTGTTTTTCCTTAGTTACAATTAAACAATATATGGACAATAACTTTCCCCTTTAGTATACAATGTAAATTCATTCAGAACAAACATCATAATATGCTGTAACTCGTTTATTATCCTTTATTTGCAAGTCCATAGTTAGTCTTGAAGCAAGACTGTATTGAAAAACAGGCCCCATGGCCACTGATTTCCCTTTGCCCTACAATACTGTCATGGACGGTGAGCCACTATTTTGCGTGAGGTCAGCTAATGAGGTAAAGGTGTGGATTTCCATATTACTGTGGTTGTGAGGGGAAAACGAAAAATCGGTCCATCCAGGGCAATCGATCCTGGCTCCCATCACATCTCGTGCGAGCAAATTTCCACTCAGGGTTTTGTGAAGGTATTTGAAGTCAGAGCTGACCAGAAACATACAATCCACTGACTGTTACTAATTAAACATATTTCAGTAAGTACTGTTCTGACTGTATGTGAATAAACATATTTCAGTCAATACTCTGACTGTTACTAATTAAACATTTTTCAATAAGTACTGTTCTGACTGTATGGGATTAAACATATTTCAGTCAATACTCTGACTGTTACTAATTAAACATATTTCAGTAAGTACTGTTCTGACTGTATGTGATTAAACTTATTTCAGTCAATACTCTGACTGTTACTAATTAAACATATTTCAATAAGTACTGTTCTGACTGTATGTGATTAAGCATATTTCAGTCAATATTCTGACTGTTACTAATTAAACATATTTCAATAAGTACTGTTCTGACTGTATGTGATTAAGCATATTTCAGTCAATACTCTGACTGTTACTAATTAAACATATTTCAATAAGTACTGTTCTGACTGTATGTGATTAAGCATATTTCAGTCAATACTCTATTACTAATTAAACATATTTTAGTAAATACTCTGACTGTAACTAATTAAACATATTTCAGTCAATACTCTGACTGTTACTAATTAAACATATTTCAGTAAATGCTCTGACTGTTACTAATTAAACATATTTCAGTCAATACTCTGACTGTTACTAATTAAACATATTTCAGTCAATACTCTGACTATTACTAATTAAACATATTTCAGTAAGTACTGTTCTGACTATATCTGATTAAACATATTTCAGTCAATACTCTGACTGTAACTAATTAAACATATTTCAGTAAATGCTCTGACTGTATCCAATTAAACATATTTCAGTCAATACTCTGACTGTAACTAATTAAACATATTTCAGTAAGTACTGTTCTGACTGTATGTGATTAAACATATTTCAGTCAATACTCTGGCTGTTACTAATTAAACATATTTCAGTCAATACTCTGACTGTTACTAATTAAACATATTACAGTAAGTACTCTTCTGGCTGTATGTGATTAAACATATTTCAGTCAATACTCTGACTGTAACTAATTAAACATATTTCAGTAAATGGTCTGACTGTTACTAATTAAACATATTTCAGTCAATATTCTGACTGTTACTAATAAAACATGTTTCAGTAAGTACTGTTCTGACTATAAATGATTAAACATATTTCTTTAACTACCGTACCGTTCTAGCAGTAAATGATCAAAGATGTTCCAGAAACTATCCCTCTGACTGTAATTAATTAAACATTCCAACATATGCTGAAAGTGATTCAACTTTTTGAGTAACTATCGCCCAAAGTTAAAGTTTGTTTTGTTTAACACCACCACTCAGGGCCGTAGCTAGCAGGGGGCAAGGGGAATAAATCCGGAAAGCATTATAGAAACTAAAAGAAAATTCTCTTCTTAACCGTTTAATGAGTTTTAGCCTATTAACTACTCAGTTGCCCCCCCCCCCCCCCCCCTCCCCCAACAATAAATCCTAGCTACGGCCCTGCCACTAGAGCACACTGATTCAATAATCATCGGCTATTGGATATCAACCATTTGGTAATTTGTACATACAGTTTTAGAGAAGAAACCTGCTATATTTTTGTTCGTTAGTAGCAAGGGATATTTTCAATAACTTCCATTTTGAGTGTAACTGATCAAACATATCTGTGACGAATAAGAACTAGATGTTTTCGCGTCCACTTTGGCCAACCGCTCAGCGGACGCCTGCAGCTGGGGCGACACCTTGAGTGTCCATTCCGTGTTCCACCGGTCAGCGGGTAACGTCATGGTGTCCCTCACGGAGTTGTCTCTATGGTGACGGCGCTGCAGCTCTTCGACATTGACGAGTTGTCGCGTAGTCCGGATTCCGTGCTCCACGTAGTCCGAGCCGAGTTCTTCCTCCTCGCTCGTCATGCGCAGACCGATGGTTAGGTCGATCGCTTTGAGGAACAAGAACGAAGTGATGGCCGACCAGGTCGCTATGGAAACAATCGCCAGGCATTCGACACCAAGTAAATATACTCCACCACCCTGTAAAATAATGATGGGACAGGTCATTATTAATTTTGCGAATTTAAGTAAGGAATCTATCCCATGTTTGTAGCCACACTAATATATTTATGACCGGTGCAGCTTTTTAAAATTTCCTTAGAATATAATATGAAAATATGTTAATTCAATGCAATTTGGGTCATTTGTGTTAAATTAAATTAAATTAAATTACGTTAAATTAAATTAAATTAAATTACGTTAAATTAAATTAAATTAAATTAAATTTAATTAGGTTAAATTAAATTGATATAAAATTTAATTAAAATGAAATATATATAAATTAATTAATTAAGTTGAATAAATACATAAATAAAACGTTTTTTACCTTGAAGAGCCCGTTGTGTTTAGAGTAGGAGAAGGTGACCTTGTCCTCGTGGGCGAACAGTCCGCACGCGATCAGTCCCCACGACCCGCCGATCCCGTGCACGGCGAACACGCTCACCGGGTCGTCCACGTGCAGACGTCGCATCATGGCGTCGGTACTGATGGCCAGACATCCGCCGATACAGCCGATCACTATAGCCTCCCACGTGCCTGTCACCGCGCAGATACCTACAACAACGTTATCATCATCATCATCATCATCATCATTATTAACATTATCATCATCATTATTAATATTAGCATCACTATAATCACCATAACACCGTGCCCGCCACTGCACAGATACTACTAACATCATCATCATCATCATCATCATCATCATCGTCATAATCATCATCATTAAACATTATCATTAACATCGTCATGCCCACCATGCCCGTCCCCGCAGAAATACATACAACATAATAAACATCGTCATCATCATCATCGTCATAATCATCATCATTATCGCTATAACTCCACTGAGATCGTCAAAATACAAAATAATCACAGCCACTACAGTCATGTTCATCATCATCATTACAAATACTATCGTCATCATCATCGACGTTGACATCATCGTCATAATAATAATCATTAACACACTATCATAATAATCAAAACCATTATCGTCATGATTATAATCAATATCATTATCATCATCGTCATCATTAATACCATTGCTCTGCAAGGCTCAGTGGGTAGGTGTAAACCACTTGCACCGAACAGTGATCCATAACTGGTTCAACAAAGGCCATGTTTGTGCTATCCTGCCTGTGGGAAGCTGTGACGGTACATGCTCTTAATTTCTTTTCGCCTGTGGCGATATTAATTGTTTTAGAAGGCCGTGTGCAGTTCCAAATGCACTTAGCCCAGATGGGCAACTAGTTACGTGATACCTTTGCGCGACGGTCATCGAGCTGTACTTCTAATACACACCCAGCCCAGGTGCGGTGCCATGTGGCCAGTAGTTACGTAATACCTCCGCGAGTGCGGTTTTTACAACCGTGATTTGGCGACTTGGCGTCATTGAGTATGGCGATCTAAGAGAAAGATGTGCCGTCTTGGTCGCTGTGGAATTCAGATGATACGTGAGAGTTTTGAATAAATAGCTAGGATTTTTGATATATCGAGGAGAACCATAGGAAGGTATCCCGGGGGAACGTTGTCCGTCCGGACTTTGGTAAATATATTATTTCTACTCTGTTGTATAACCTTGATGTGATTGATGTGACTTTAAATATTTTAATACTGTATTATACCAATATTCTTTAGACAGTGTCTTCGGTCATCTGACGAAGTAAATCGTAGACTTATTGTTCTAACATTATACCAGTATTTGGTAATATAAAGCTTAGCCAGTCATCCTAGAGGACCTAGGTAAACTGTAGGTTATTGTCTTTATTGTGATAGGTACCAGTATTAATTCTGTGTTACAAGGTTACTGAATGAGTAGTTAAGGGTTAATTAAAAATTAACCAGTTTGGAATAGTGTTGTAATTCCTTTATTAATTAAGTTCCCCTGGAAGCGTTTCTCCATTATCGCACGTGTGTGTGCTAGCGTTTCTCAATTATCACACGTGTGGGTGTTGTGTCACGGTGAAGTGATTAGCATATTGTGTAAACTAGACACCTAGAGATTAACTAATTAAGTGTATCAGTTCTGGGTTGTTATTATTTGTTGTTATTAATTAACTACTGCGGCAGTACATTTGCCAGCGTAGGTTAATACAGATTCCAAAGTGTATTGTGTTTTGTTGTGTTTTCTAGTGAACTAAACGTGCTATAATAATATATACTTCATATAAGATCTTATCTCTGATCATACCTAGACGAGCCACATTAGGGTATAACCGCCCGTTACAGAGAGATCTAATAGATATACAGTTAGGAGAGATTTGGACAATCGTGTTTTATTCAGTTACGGGTATTATAGAATCCCCGTGACAGAAGCGCAAATAAAAGATCCCTTGCTGCCTGTCGTAAAAGAAAATCAATGTGCTCTAGAGGCGTCGTTAAATAAAACAAACTTTACTCTTTTTTTAATACCATCATCATCATTATGACCGTCATCATCATCATTATCATCAACACCGTCATCGTTATCATCATCACCGTCATTGTCATCATCATTATTGTCATTGCCATCATCAAAATGACAAGGGGCGGGACGTAGCTCAGTGGTAAAGCGTCCGCTCGATGCACGGTCGGTCTGGGATCGATCCCCGTCGGTGAGCCCATTGGGCTATTTCTCGTTCTAGCCAGTGCACCACGACTGGTATATCAAAGGCCGTGTTATGTACTACCCTGCCTGTGGGATGGTGCATATTATAAAAGATCGCTTGCTGCTAATCGAAAAGAGTAGCGCATGAAGTGGCGACAGCGGGTTTCCTCTCTGTGTGGTCCTTAACCATATGTCTGACGCCAAATAACCGTAAATAAAATGTGTTGAGTGCGTCGTTAAATAAAATATTTCTTTCCATCCTTCATCAAAATGACAACCAACGATTTAAAAAGTTAACGTTTGTTTTAACAACATCACAAGCGCACA
Source organism: Gigantopelta aegis (assembly GCF_016097555.1). Classification (NCBI taxonomy): domain Eukaryota; kingdom Metazoa; phylum Mollusca; class Gastropoda; order Neomphalida; family Peltospiridae; genus Gigantopelta; species Gigantopelta aegis. The sequence continues at coordinate 49,795,094 of NC_054700.1, forward strand.
TTGATTAATAATCATCAGTTATTGGATGTCAAACCTTTGGTAATTTTGACATATGGTCTTAGAGAGGAAACCCGCTACATTATTTCATTAGTAGTAAGGAATCTTTTATCTGCACCATTCCACAGATAGGATAGCACATACCACGACCTTTGATATACTAGTCTTGGTGCAATGGCTGGAACGAGCTTGTGGGGAAAAGGTCATGTAGTTAGTTACCTGTGATCGAGACTAAAGACGCCAGCACTCCGTTAATTATATAACCGATGTCATACTTCCGTTTATGCGCAAAGAAACTGAAAAATATAAATGGCATAATAATTTTAAAACCCCGAATGACCTACATGTATTTCAATATTTACCTACATATTAAGGTTACCATTTACAATGGCGGATCCAGAAAATCCGTTTGGGGGGGGGGGGGGGGGGCAGTGACATGAGGTGGAATGCCAAGGGAACTTTGGGGGAAGTTTGGAGGGAGACTGTAAAAAAAATTAAATTAATATATAATAAAATTATAACTATCGCAAACTTTATTATAATACGGTTAACTTGGAATATGTCTGATTCGTCCTAAATCGAGGCCATTTATTATAAACAGGACACTAAAAATCTCCAATGCGGTTATTACTGACACTTTAGAATGTCACATAATAGCAAGAAACGTCACATTTTAGAGACAGAAACAAAATTTCATATTCATAAGTGTGGTATAGATAGAGAATAATACATGAGTGGCCGTTATATACCATTTATCTTATTACGAGTTGTTTTAAAATGTATCTAACGAGCGAAAGCGAGTTTGGTACTTTTTAAAGCAACGAGTTGTAAGGTAAATGGTATATAACGGACACGAATGTATTATTTTATTTCTTACCTATCCTGAAATACTAGGTTTTAAGCAAATTTAAAGATCTTTTTCAACTAAAAGTTATTTACAGCTTTTGCATTTGTAGATACCTTTTACGCGTCACAGACAAATGATTGCCAGGTTAACTATACGTCGCAGTGTAATCGATTTCAATCGTGCTGTTTGTTTCATTGGGTGTATGGTCTTGGTGACCTGGTCATCACCTAGGAACAGCCAGGCGTATGTCTTGAAATTGATAACACACATACATGTGTAAACAAGAATGTGTTATTAAAAATAGCGAATGATGTTGTCACCGACAGGTGTGCATGAAAATGGTTTCACGTGACTGAAGCCGCCATGTTGAAGACAACCATTCTTTAGTTATTATTAGGCAGAGCGTGTCGTGCGGTAAATAAAATAATCTGTACGGTACCTAAGATCAAAGGAAACTACTGTAATCCTATAGTTGCTACAATCGATCAGAGAATAACAGTCAAAATAAAATTACAACAAAAATAAAATAAAATGGCATATAAAATATTAAGTCGATTATGAACGCTCATGTTCATTTAGCACCTAAAATATTCAATCGATTGTGCACGCTCGTGTTCATTTAGTATATAAGATATTAAATCGATTGTAGGCGCTCATGTTCATTTAGTATATAAGATATTAAATCGATTGTAGGCGCTCATGTTCATTTAGTATATAATATATTAAATCAATTGTAGGCGCTCATGTTCATTTAGTATACAAGATATTAAATCGATTGTAGGCGCTCATGTTCATTCGGGATATATATTAAATTGATTGTGCGCACTCGTGTTCACTCAATACCCTAAATGGTATTGAATCGATCGAACGCACCTGTTCATGAGGTATATATGATATTGAATCGACTGAGAGCGCACGTGTTAATTTACTATATATGATATTGACTTCACGTGTTCATTCAGTATCGAACCGATTGTGACCGTACGTGTTCTTTCAGTATTAATGATATTGAATCGAGTACATGTGCATTTGTTCATTCAGTATAAACCTATTGTGGGCGAATGTCTTCATTCTGTATATAAGGGGCGAGGCGTAGCCCAGTGGTACAGCGCTCACTTGATGCGCGATCGGTTAGGGATCGATCCCCGTCAGGGAGACCATTGCGCTATATCTCGTTCCAGCCAGTGCACCACGACTGGTACATCAAAGGCCGTGGTATGTGCTATCCTGTCTGTGGGATGATGCATATAAAAGATCCCTTGCTGCTAATCGAAAAGAGTAGCTCATTAAGTGGCGACAGAGGGTTCCCTCTCTCAATATCTGTGTGGAAGGAAGTTACTCATCCGTAAGGGAAGTTACTCACCCGGAAGGGAAGTTACTCACCTGAGCGTGAATCCGGCGATCCCTCCCCCAGTCGAGGCCATCAGTGTGTTTGCTGCACTCCTGAAATTAAAATAACATCTCGAGCTGTCAGTTTCTCTAAAGATACATTTGAATGTGACCTAGATCAGTGGCGGATCCAGAAAATCGATCCATTTTAGGGGCGCACCAATGAGATGCGGCGGAATGCCAATGGAACTTTGGGGGAGGTTTGGAGGGAATTGTAAAAAAAACCCTGAAAATTAATATATAATAAAATTATAACTGTCGCAAAATTTAGGGGGAGGGCGGATCCCCCCCCCCCCCCCCCCCCCCCCCCTTAGATCCGCCTCTGTAGATTATAACATTTAAGGGAAATCGACGGTTGGCGCATCGACACAAAGAAAAACCCCAAGAAACCCAAAACATGTTTGAAAAGTAGATTTATAGCATTTTCATTTAAACAATACTCGGGGCGGGACATAGCCCAGTGGTAAAGCGTTCGCGTGATGCGCGGTCGGTCTAGAATCGATCCTCGTCGGTGGTCCCATTGGGCTATTTCTCGTTCCAACCAATGCTCCACAACTGGTGTAACAAGGCCGTGGTATGTGCTATCCTGTCTGTGGGATGGTGCATATAAAAGATCCCTTGCTGCTAATCGAAAAGAGTAGCCCGTGAAGCGGCGAAGGCGGATTTCCTCTCACAATATCTGTGTGGTCCTTGACCATATTTCAAACGCCATATAACCGCAAAATAAAATGTGTTGAGTGGTCATCAAAAGACAATTAATTTAATCTTTAATGCATTGTTTGGCTTCGAGATAAAAAAAAAAACGTTTTGAAAATGACAAACAAATTGATACACTAGTATTGCTTTTTATATATGACAAAAAAACCCCAAATATTGTGTAATTGCTAAGAAAGGTTGCTAACAATAATCGCTAAGCGCTGGATATTAAAGTAAATTGCACTCTTGACTTTAAGTCAAGCAATACTTAAATTAATGGTTTTTATTTTAGCATGGGAAAATCGATGTGTTTTGGAATATGGCAATAAAAGTAGCAACAATTAAATGGAAAAAATAAAACGACCAGACCTCGTGCTCATAAAACTTTGTCTAGACTAAAGAGTAATAGAATCTGGGACATTAAACAAACAAAAAACAAGTTTATGCCCAGAATACATATTCTCCCGGGGCTGGACGTAGCCCAGTGGTAAAGTGCTCGACTGATGCGTGGTCGGTCTGGGATCGATCCCCGTCATTGGGCCCACTGGGTTATTTCGCGTTTCAGCCCGTGCACCACAACTGGTATATCAAATGCCGTGGTATATTCTATCCTGTCCGCGGGATGGTTCATATAAAAGAACCCTTGCTACTAATGAAAACATGTAGAGGTTTCCTCTCTAAGACTATATACCGGCCTCGGTGGCGTCGTGGCAGGCCATCGGTCTACAGGCTGGTAGGTACTGGGTTCGGATCCCAGTCGAGGCATGGGATTTTTAATCCAGATACCGACTCCAAACCCTGAGTGAGTGCTTCGCAAGGCTTAATGGGTAGGTGTAAACCACTTGCACCGACCAGTGATCCATAACTGGTTCAACAAAGGCCATGGTTTGTGCTATCCTGCCTGTGGGAAGCGCAAATAAAAGATCCCTTGCTGCCTGTCGTAAAAGAGTAGCCTATGTGGCGACAGCGGGTTTCCTCTGAAAAACAGTGTCAGAATGACCATATGTTTGACGTCCAATAGCCGATGATAAGATAAAAAATCAATGTGCTCTAGCGGCGTCGTTAAATAAAACAAACTTTAACTTTACTCTAAGACTATATGTCAGAATTACCAAATATTTGACAACCAATAGCCAATGACACACAAATCAATGTGTTCTAGTGGTGATGATAAACAAAACAAACTTTAACTTTATCTGTGCCTGCCTGCCCGCGTACATGCAAACCTGTCTACCTGCCTGTCTAAGTAAGTCTGTATATATGCCAGTTTGTCTGTTTGGCTGCATGCCACCATAAACCCCACACAGGTCACAAGAACACACAGAGTGATGTGGTTTTCCCGCGTTCCACTTCTTTGAAAGAAGTTGCAAAAAATATCGCGTGAACGGTTCGTGCCATTTGGTTGAGAATCACTAGAAATATTTTAGGGATGAAGATGAGAGAGAGAGAGAGAGAGAGAGAGAGAGAGAGAGAGAGAGAGAGAGAGAGAGAGAGAGAGAGAGAGAGAGAGAGAGAGAGAGAGAGAGAGAGAGAAGGAGGAGGAGGGATAGCAAGAGAGGGATAGAGCAGAGGGAGAGAGTGACTGATACGCAGGGACAGGGAAAGAGAGACAGATAGACAGACAGACAAACAGACAGACAGAAAGAAAGACAGACAGACAGAGATAATAGGTAGGAAAGCAAACTGCTACGCATCTGGACTGACAGAAAGGAAATAATGATAAATTTACCTGGCTGCTATTTTCCACTTGCCTCCGCTAATTCCGTATGTGCTGCCGCAGTTGAACGCCAGCCAGCCCCACCTGTAATTATTTTAAATGTTAACATACGATGTTTAGCTCAATACGAGCATCCATCATAAAATTGTGTCTGTCTGGACAGTATCTTAAGATTTCGAACTGATTTCAAATAGGCAATCTGTTGCGTTATACATGGGCATAATTAATTTAATGATTTTTAAAACAGTATAGATGAATGGTATAGATGATTATTAAGGACATATCATATCAAACCAATGGTGTACCAGGATTTTATACAGGGAGGCCTCCCACATTTGGGGGCCACCACACTGACTTCGAGTCAATTTATGGGGCCACAGGCTAATATTAAAGGAGATGGGAAAATTTAATGTGACTGCGGTGGCGGCGATGTATGTGTGTGTGTGGGGGGGGGGGGGGGGGAGATCCAGAACAATAATTAATGCATGCATGTCTAGTGTACATTTATCAGGTGTTCCCTTCCGCGACATTGTAGTTGTATTTAAAAATTCGTTTTAACTTTCAGCCTAAAAGCAATTTTAATGCAGGATTTTCAAAAAAGATTTATAAAAGCGAAATTAGCCTTTAATGGAAATGAAAACATACATAATGTCATCTTAAGATATTCGACTACAACTTGGTAAAATATTTTTTGACTGGTTTTAACTTTATTTTATTATGAAGTTAATCTTTAACACTGTTGAATTATGCAGTCCTAAGGTCTCACTACACAGTTGACTTGCGGGTGAGAGTTCATTCACCCGCTATAGTCCCTAATTGTTACATATGTTGTGGTTCATTTATTCACTTCTAGGAATTGAGGAAGAATTAAACCAATTTGTATGGAGTTTGCCCATGTTATTTTGTAATATTGTACATTGACCTTTCTGTACATGGGTGTATAGTGGAAGAGACAACCGGAGTGAATCGGTTAATGAACCACCTGTTCGGACCGGTACTAGAACCAGATGCGGTCAAACAGCCAAAACAAACTGAGACAGAAATGTTCTCCATTTTGGAGTGAAAATAAATGCTCATATAATGTATGTTCGCAATGGTGTATGTTGCTAGAACGAGAACCCGTTCTATTGGCAAACTTCATTTGAAGTTGGGCAATTTAACATGGATTTCAATGGCAGATGACATCTGTGTAGTGAGACCTAATGTCTCAGGAGGAAGGTACAGGTGTAGAGAGGGATTGGGGTTCGGACCCCTGCTCCAAGCGAATTAAAAAAAAAAAAACCATTCCGGGAAAGCAAGACTTCAACCGCCGAGAAACTTCTCTCACCACCCTGCATACTTTTCTGCACACATGCCTGCCTAACCTACATACCCTACCAACAATACTGACTAGAAATCTCAACATACCACAAAATGAATGTTCCAAGAAGAGCATTTGTGGGCGATCCCATTTTGTAGTTATCTTCGTCCGTGAATCGTTTCAATCTTGGTTTCACCATCAGTGTTGCCACCAATGCTGACACCCCTCCGACTAAGTGGACTGGCCCGTCACCCGCAAAGTCCACTACGTCCATCTTGTGGAGCCAACCCGAGTCTGCCCACACCCAGTGGGCAGGGAAACAGAAGATGAACGTGTTGAAGAAGGAGAAAACAATGTATGCTGAAAATCTTGTTCTCTCTGCAACGGCACCTGAAAGAAAGAAGCTTTTTTTTTTTTTTTAGTATTACTAAAGCAATATATGTCCTTTACCGGGTCCAACAAATTTTCGTATCTCCAAAGTTCAGGGGCCATAACTCTGACGAAAATGAATAAATCGCCATGAAAAAGTTTATTTGTTTTGTTTAACGACACCACTAGAGTACATTGATGTATTAATCACCAGTAATTGAACGTCAAACATTGAATAATTCTGACATTGGCTTAGAAGGTCAAAATGGATCAAACGCCTTGAAAGTCAAACTTCATCTGGAACTGTATATGATAAGGCTATACGTAACATTTCAGTTCAATCGAAAAACAAAAGTCCGGAAAACTATGTTTGGGACAGACGGACAGACAGACAGAAAAACAAAGAAACACAGAAAGACAAACACACAAAGGAAGGACACGAAACCTATATCCCCTCCATGTGGATTGATAAGGGACTAATAACAATAATTCTGGGGCCTATTTCACTAAGCATCGTCAGTTTACGTCTTGTTATACCGGTCGTGCGTTTACACGTGATTGGCGTCTATTTCACGTAGGAAATTGCTTTATTGCGGAAGATGGAGCAAATTAAAGACAAAACAAAATGAAATAAGTGTATTTCTAACTATATTTGTTGTACTATAATAGTAACAAGAATTGTGGTTTAGTCGTAGAATGACGTTTACGTGCAAATCTCGGCTTACGATGTTTTGTGAAATTGGACCCCGACCTGCAAAATACCCATTTGTCATCAATGCTTGGATTGATCCAAATGATATCATGTGATTTAAAAACCGAGGTCCTTAACTCCATGGACTTTAAATTTGTTGTACTTTCGGCAATGCTTAGAAAATAAAACAGATCGTTTCAAATTAATCAAATAACTATTTAAATTAAGTGTCAGAGAATTTAAGATTTCTCTACGCGAAACGTCCGTAAAATGTGAAAAGTGCATGTCTAGCGAACGTGCTGCGTACACGTTCTCACATTCAAATCTATCAAGAAATAATGTCATTAAAAAACAAATAAGGAACATTCGGCATCACGTAGTGGACATGAAACAATACATATCGATTGTCTACAAAGTAACACGACTTCCTGGTCATTACGGAGAACGGTTCACCTATTACGGTTGTATTGAGGTATATTAGTGTCTCGTGGTTATAACAGTGTCGAAATGAATTCAGGTGAACTCTTTTAGTATTGCATCACTGATTCAGTCTGGTCGTTAAGTGAAAAAGATTAAAGGGACAGACCCTAGTTTCAACCCGTGAAAATGCACACTAAGTTTAGTTAATCTACAAACTGTAACACATTTGGATAAAGTTACAATTGAGTGAAACATGAGTCTGTGACTTTGAAATGGTGAAATAACCTAAGAAAAATAGACTAAAACTGGAATCCACAAGCATATGAAAGTAAAGTAAAGTTTGTTTTATTTAACGACGCCACTAGGGCACATTTATTTTTTATCTTATCATCGGCTATTGGATGTCAAAAATATGGTCATTCTGATACTGTTTTTGTTTTAGAGGAAACTCGCTGTCGCCACATAGGCTACTCTTTTACGACAGGCAGCAAGGGATCTTTTATTTACGCTTCCCACTGGCAGGATAGCACAAACCATGGCCTTTGTTGAATCAGTTATGGATCACTGGTCGGTGCAAGTGATTTACCCATTGAGCCTTGCGGAGCACTCACTCAGGGTTTGGAGTCGATATCTGGATTAAAAATCCCATGCCTTGACTGGGATCCGAACCCAGTACCTATCAGCCGGTATATGTTGAAACATACACACGCGCATACAAAGGTAAACACACACACACACGCGCGCGCGCGCGGACACAGGCACACACAGTCAAACAAACGAACACACGTACACACGTGCACACACACACACAGTTGTCAATAAATGCAACAAATGTCAATAAATGACTATCTAGAAACACCCCTGCGTGTGCTGTAACCTCACCGTGGTGCAGGGGTGTAACATTCTCTTTGAGAATGGCCAATACAGCACAAAATTGAAGTTTTGAGTAATATTCAGTATCCGTAAAATTCTGTGATATTTGTGTTTTTGCACAGTTCTTTACACTGTTTTTGAATTTTTATATTGATGTTGATCATCACTTTATTTTTTGCATTACCATAGTTTGACACCCAATAGCCGATGTATTTTTCGTGCTGGGGTGTCGTTAAACATTCATTCATTCATTCATTCATTCATCTAGAAACATGCAGACGCGCACACACATTTAAACACACACAAACACGCACAAACACACGCGCACATTAACACAAACGCATATGTGTACACACACGAACCATATGCGCATACACATACACAAACATTCAGTCACACACACACACACACACACACACACACACACACACACACACACACACACACACACTAATACACTATAATAGTTCTGGACCTAAAGGTGATCTACGTACACAATCGTCGTGATCTATGTACCTGAAACAATCGTCTTGATCTACGTACCTAATACAATCGTTGTAATGTACTTACCTGGCACAATCGTCGTCATCATCGTACCTAATACAATAGTTCTCATCTACGTACCTGACACAATTGTCGTGATCTATGTACCTGACACAATCATCGTGATCTACGTACAGGACACAATCGTCGTGATCTACGTACCTGACACAGTCGTCGTGATCTATGTACCTGACACAATCATCGTGATGTACGTTCCTGACACCATCGTAATGATGTACGTACCTGACACAATCATCGTGATGTACGTTCCTGACACCATCGTCGTGATGTACGTTCCTGACACCATCGTCGTGATGTACGTACCTGACACAATCGTCGTGATCTACGTTCCTGACACAATCGTCGTGATCTACGTACCTGACAAAAACATCGTGATCTACGTATCTGACACAATCGTCGTGAAGTACGTACCTGACACAATCGTCGTGATCTACGTACCTGGCACAATCGTCGTGATCTACGTACCGGACACAATAGTCTTGATCTATGTACCTGACACAATCGTCGTGATCTACGTACCTGACACAATCATCGTAATCTAGGTTCCTGACACCATCGTCGTGATGTACGTACCTGACACAATCGTCGTGATCTACGTACCTGACACAATCGTCGTGATCTACGTACCTGACAAAAACATCGTGATCTACGTATCTGACACAATCGTCGTGAAGTACGTACCTGACACAATCGTCGTGATCTACGTACCTGGCACAATCGTCGTGATCTACGTACCGGACACAATAGTCTTGATCTATGTACCTGACACAATCGTCGTGATCTACGTACCTGACACAATCATCGTAATCTAGGTTCCTGACACCATCGTCGTGATGTACGTACCTGACACAATCGTCGTGATCTACGTACCGGACACAATCGTCTTGATATATGTACCTGACACAATCATCATAATCTACGTACTTGACACAATCGTCATAATCTACGTACCTGACACAATCGTCATGATCTATGTACCTGAAATAATCATCTTGATCTACGTATCTGACACAATCATCGTGATCTACGTACCTGACACAATCGTCGTAATGTACGTATCTGATACAATCATCGTGATTTACGTACCTTAAACAATCATCGTGATCTATGTACCTCACACAATCATCGTGATCTACGTACCTGACACAGTCGTCGTGATGTACGTACCTGACACAATCGTCGTGATCTACGTACTTGACACAATCGTCGTGATGTACGTACCTGCCCCAATCGTCGTGATCTACGTACCGGACACAATCGTCTTGATCTATGTACCTGACATAATCGTCGTGATCTACGTACCTGACACAATCATCGTGATCTACGTGCCTGACACAATCGTCGTAATCTAGGTACCTGACACAATCGTCGTGATCTAGGTACCTGAAACAATCGTTTTGACATACGTACCTGACACAATCATCGTGATCTACGTACCGGACACAATCGTCTTGATCTACGTACCCGACACAATTGTCGTGATCTATGTACCTGACACAATCGTCGTGATCTATGTACCTGACACAATCGTCGTGATCTGCGTACCTAATACAATCGTCGTAATGTACTTACCTGGTACAATCGTCGTCATCAACGTACCTGATACAATAGTTCTCATCTACGTACCTGACACAATCGTCGTGATCTACGTACCTGACACAATCGTCGTGGCGGTGGTCGCAAACGCCGACTGGAACACAAACCGGGATAATTCCTCACCCATGTTCTCATCGTCTGTAAAGAGAAACAACACTACTAAACAGACAAAAAACACGCCCCCCCCAAAAAAAAAAAAACACACAAAAAAAACAAAAAAAACAACCCCTAGCAAAGAGACACGTCATACGATTGAACCAGCTTCATTTCATATATATTTATTTCGAGCTTCTATCCAATTAAGGTTCAAGCACGCTGTCGATGATTTACCGGTGTTTGCAGCCATTGTAAATGTTTCCGTTAAACAGTGATTTTGGTGACTAAATTTATATAATAATGCATTACATTTTCCTGTTTAGAATATCAGTATCTGTATGTCTAATACGTTTGCGGCCGTATACTAATGTCTGTAGCATTCACTTTTCCTTTTTCTTCGTAATATGTTTTTGTGCAAAGTACACACTTATTGGAAGTTAAAATTTGGTTTGGGCTACTACAAACATTAGACCAACAAACACATTGTAAATATAAGTACTGATATTCTAAACTGAACAATAGCTTTAATATGTAATTTTAGACATCAAAAAGGCTTTAGTAGTCGTTAACATGTTGCAATGATGACAAAATAACGATAGTTCCTTTTATGAATAAAATACGTTTCCATATTAACCTGAGACACTGCAAAACGTACAGACAGACAGACAGTCCATAACACATTCAAATATATTCATACATTCGCGCATATATAAACTGATGGAATTGTCCCCATGGTTTTTTTTACGTAAAGGTCAAGCAGAGTACATGGCACAGATCTAGGGATGTTTTAATGGTCTATTATTATTATTATTATTATTATTATTATTATTATACATAACCCCCCTACTTTTTGGCAGGTTCCTACAAACGTGGTATTGATGCAAATATGTTGGGATTCGTGTTTGCTTTTGACGATTGATAATGACATTCCAACCGATGATTGATAATGACATTCCAATTGATGATTGATAATGACATTCCAACCGATTCTCGATAATGATATTCCAACCGATGATTGATAATGACGACATTCCAACCGATGATTGATAATGACATTCCAACCGATTCTCGATAATGACATTGCAACCGATGATTGATAATGACATTCCAACCGATGATGGATAATGACATTCCAACCGATGATTGATGATGACATTCCAACCGATTCTCGATAATGACATTCCAACCGATGATTGATAATGACATTCCAACCGATTCTCGATAATGACATTCCAACCGATGATTGATAATGACGACATTCCAACCGATGATTGATAATGACATTCCAACCGATTCTCGATAATGACATTCCAACCGATGATCGATAATTACATTCCGACCGATGATCGATAATTACATTCCAACCGATGATTGATAATGACATTCCAACCGATGATGGATAATGAAATTCCAACCGATTCTCGATAATGACATTCCAACCGATGACTGATAATGACATTGCAACCGATGATTGATAATGACATTCCAACCGATGATTAATAATGACATTCCAACTTGTGACTGATAATGACATTCCAACCGATGATTGATAATGACATTCCAACCGATGATGGATAATGACATTCCAACCGATTCTCGATAATGACATTCCAACCGATTCTCGATAATGACATTCCAACCGATGACTGATAATGACATTCCAACCGATGGTGGATAATGACATTCCAACCGATGATTGATAATGACATTCTAACCGATTCTCGATAATAACATTCCAACCGATGATTGATAATAACATTCCAACCGATTCTCGATAATGACATTCCAACCGATGATTAATAATGACATTCCAACCGATGATCGATAATGACATTCCAACCGATGATTGATAATGACATTCCAACCGATTCTCGATAATGACATTGCAACCGATGATTGATAATGACATTCCAACCGATGACTGATAATGACATTCCAACCGATGATTGATAATGACATTCCAACCGATTCTCGATAATGACATTCCAACCGATGATTGATAATGGCATTCCAACCGATGATTGATAATGACATTCCAACCGATTCTCGATAATGACATTCCAATCGATGATTGATAATGACATTCCAACCGATGATTGATAATGACATTCCAACCGATTCTCGATAATGACATTCCAACCGAGTGTCGATAATGACATTCCAACCGAGTCTCGATAATGACATACCAACCGATGATCGATAATTACATTCCAACCGATTCTCGATAATGACATTCCAACCGATGATCGATAATTACATTCCGACCGATGATCGATAATTACATTCCAACCGATGATTGATAATGACATTCCAACCGATGATCGATAATTACATTCTAACCGATGATTGATAATGACATTCCAACCGATGATCGATAATGACATTCCAACCGATGATTGATAATGACATTCCAACCGATTCTCGATAATGACATTGCAACCGATGATTGATAATGACATTCCAACCGATGACTGATAATGACATTCCAACCGATGATTGATAATGACATTCCAACCGATTCTCGATAATGACATTCCAACCGATGATTGATAATGGCATTCCAACCGATGATTGATAATGACATTCCAACCGATTCTCGATAATGACATTCCAATCGATGATTGATAATGACATTCCAACCGATGATTGATAATGACATTCCAACCGATTCTCGATAATGACATTCCAACCGAGTGTCGATAATGACATTCCAACCGAGTCTCGATAATGACATACCAACCGATGATCGATAATTACATTCCAACCGATTCTCGATAATGACATTCCAACCGATGATCGATAATTACATTCCGACCGATGATCGATAATTACATTCCAACCGATGATTGATAATGACATTCCAACCGATGATCGATAATTACATTCTAACCGATGATTGATAATGACATTCCAACCGATTATCGATAATGACATTCCAACCGATGATTGATAATGACATGCCAACCGATGATTGATAATGACATACCAACCGATGATCGATAATTACATTCCAACCGATTCTCGATAATGACATTCCAACCGATGATCGATAATTACATTCCGACCGATGATCGATAATTACATTCCAACCGATGATTGATAATGACATTCCAACCGATGATCGATAATTACATTCCAACCGATGATTGATAATGACATTCCAACCGATGATTGATAATGACATTTCAACCGATTATCGATAATGACATTCCAACCGATTATCGATATTGCCGATTCCCAACACTAGGTACAGAACGGTTCTTACTGGCGTTTACAAAGAAGTGCCCGATTCCAACAAAACCGTTTGTGCCTTCGTCGGTGCCGTACGTGAGACCGTATCCCGCCATCCAGTAGGAGAGGCCGCCGAAGATGACGTCAGCTACGTTCTTGGCCATCACGTTCACCTCGTTCTTGCACGAGGCGTAACCACTCTCGAGGAGACCGAACCCTGCAAAGGAAAACAAACGTGTATGTTTAGCGACACCTCATCATATTTAACTTCTCCTATTAAATGATCGTGTTCCCTGTCAGGGACAGAACTCTCTGACGCACGTGCGTTTTTAAAAATATGAAAAATGCATTTTGTGGTATTAGAAACTCCAGGATGACCAGAAACAGTTCGGATGTACGGAAATGGATAATCTAAACAATACAATATAAGTAATGTTTGGTTTTAGCTAATAGTGAAAAATATGCCTTAGTGTTTAAAAACTAGGGTCTGTCCCTTTAATATAATTGTAGTTACTTGAACTGTGGATCTGGAGAACGGACTAAAGCCGCAGCCGCCACATGAGATACTAGTATTCCTATTGCATTAGCTGTTATTAAAGTCCCAGACCCTATGAAAATGGACAGTAAGTTTGGATAATCTATTAAACTTACTTACTTACATATAAGTATTTGACGTGCCTATACCCAATTAAAGGGACATTCCTGAGTTAGGTGCGTTGTAAGATGTTTCAGATTAATAAAATATCTCTACGATTAAACTTACATATTAAATATATTTTCTTGTTTAGAATGTCAGTGTCTGTATATTCAATGTGTTTCTGGTCATCTTAATATTTGTAAGAAGCCCAAATTGGAGTTTGTTTTCAAATAATTTCGTACGTACGAAAAAACAATATTTTAGGAAATAAGATGAAATTTAACCTAGTACAAATATTAGAACGATCACAAACACGTTTAATAATATTATACTGCCACCAATATTTTATGCAGAAAATTAAAATCGTTAAAAAGTCTCTGTTAGTCGATATCATCTTAAAAAGTGCAGCAAATTGAGGAATGTCCCTTTAATGTTCAAGCACGCTGTTCCGGAGACAGCGTGACTGCCTCTCCAGGACAGAGAGGAGGATGGACAAAAGGTGCTATGGCTTTAAGGTTGAAGCACGCTGTTCCGGAGACAGCCTGACTGCCTCTCCAGGACAGAGAGGAGGATGGACAAAAGGTGCTATGGCTTTAAGGTTGAAGCACGCTGTTCCGGAGACAGCCTGACTGCCTCTCCAGGACAGAGAGGAGGATGGACAAAAGGTGCTATGGCTTTAAGGTTGAAGCACGCTGTTCCGGAGACAGCCTGACTGCCTCTCCAGGACAGAGAGGAGGATGGACAAAAGGTGCTATGGCTTTAATGTTCAAGCACGCTGTTCCGGAGACAGCGTGACTGCCTCTCCAGGACAGAGAGGAGGATGGACAAAAGGTGCTATGGCTTTAAGGTTGAAGCACGCTGTTCCGGAGACAGCCTAACTGCCTCTCCAGGACAGAGAGGAGGATGGACAAAAGGTGCTATGGCTTTAAGGTTGAAGCACGCTGTTCCGGAGACAGCCTAACTGCCTCTCCAGGACAGAGAGGAGGATGGACAAAAGGTGCTATGGCTTTAAGGTTGAAGCACGCTGTTCCGGAGACAGCCTGACTGCCTCTCCAGGACAGAGAGGAGGATGGACAAAAGGTGCTATGGCTTTAAGGTTGAAGCACGCTGTTCCGGAGACAGCCTAACTGCCTCTCCAGGACAGAGAGGAGGATGGACAAAAGGTGCTATGGCTTTAAGGTTGAAGCACGCTGTTCCGGAGACAGCCTGACTGCCTCTCCAGGACAGAGAGGAGGATGGACAAAAGGTGCTATGGCTTTAAGGTTGAAGCACGCTGTTCCGGAGACAGCCTGACTGCCTCTCCAGGACAGAGAGGAGGATGGACAAAAGGTGCTATGGCTTTAAGGTTGAAGCACGCTGTTCCGGAGACAGCCTAACTGCCTCTCCAGGACAGAGAGGAGGATGGACAAAAGGTGCTATGGCTTTAAGGTTGAAGCACGCTGTTCCGGAGACAGCCTAACTGCCTCTCCAGGACAGAGAGGAGGATGGACAAAAGGTGCTATGGCTTTAAGGTTGAAGCACGCTGTTCCGGAGACAGCCTGACTGCCTCTCCAGGACAGAGAGGAGGATGGACAAAAGGTGCTATGGCTTTAAGGTTGAAGCACGCTGTTCCGGAGACAGCCTGACTGCCTCTCCAGGACAGAGAGGAGGATGGACAAAAGGTGCTATGGCTTTAAGGTTGAAGCACGCTGTTCCGGAGACAGCCTGACTGCCTCTCCAGGACAGAGAGGAGGATGGACAGAAGGTGCTATGGCTTTACGGTTGAAGCACGCTGTTCCGGAGACAGCCTGACTGCCTCTCCAGGACAGAGAGGAGGATGGACAAAAGGTGCTATGGCTTTATTTGGTTACTTAGTGATCTATAATCGATGCAATTAGTGGGTGTACTTTCTAATAAAAATAAGTTGATTGCAGACATGACATGCCCACCCATGCACCTTCGGGTTATGGCTTTGTATGGTGTGACAGCGTGATTATTTTGAATGAATAAATGAAACAAAAATGAATAAATGATTGGATGGATGGATGGATGGATGGATCGATCGATCGATCGATCAATCAATCAATCAATCAATCAATGAGTAAACGGCATGGAATAAGGTTGCCACACAGTCGTGGGTGACAGGTTATAATGGGGATGAAAACACTGACTCTACAGAAGGCAATCGATCTTACGTCACAGTACCTTAGGCAAGCGATGAAACGAGTCTGGGAATTGTTTTATTCCTTGAGCGACGGTACTCACGCGAATGTTATAATTTATTTATAAAGCACATTGAACTGATTTATTAATCATCAGCTATTGTACCGGTATGTCAAATATTTGGCAATTTTGTAAAGCCGCTACATTTGTTCATTAGTAGCAAGGGATATTTTATATGCACCATCCCACAGACAGGATAGCACATACTACGGTCTTTGATATACCATTCGTGGTGTACTGGCTGCAACGAGAAATAACCCGATGAGTCCACTTAGAGAGAGAGAGAGAGAGAGAGAGAGAGAGAGAGAGAGAGAGAGAGAGAGAGAGAGAGAGAGAGAGAGAGAGAGAGAGAGAGAGAGAGAGAGAGAGAGAGGAGAGAGAGAGAGAGAGACACACAGACAGACAGACATACAGACAGTATTACATCTTTATATTTTGCCTTCTTTGTATTAATCTATACATGGCAATCATCAAACGTTTACTCTTCTCTACAAAATCACATCTCACAGGATCCAATTTCAAACACAGAAGCGGATCAACTGATTGATGTTAGAGATTCTTTTTTAAAAGTTTTAACATGTAATTTGTGTGGGTTTATTTTCCTATTAATGTAAAATGTGAAAAAAGATGAAATTAATTACAATCAAAAGCAGTAAAATTAGTTACTGCAAAATACCAAACTAAGTGCAGCGATGTCATTGGTTACAAGCAAAATCAGCAAAATAACGGGTTACTGCAAAACATCAAACTAAGTCAGTAAGTACAGCGATGTCATTGGTTACAAGCAAAATCAGCAAAATAATGGGTTACTGCAAAACACCAAACTAAGTCAATAAGTACAGCGATGTCATTGGTTACAAGCAAAATCAGCAAAATAACCGGTTACTACAAAACACTACACTACGTGCAGCGATGTCATTGGTTACAAGCAAAATCAGCAAAATAACGGGTTACTACAAAACACCACACTACGTGTAGCGATGTCATTGGTTACAAGGAAAATCAGCAAAATAACGGGTTACTACAAAACACTACACTACGTGCAGCGATGTCATTGGTTACAAGGAAAATCAGCAAAATAACGGGTTACTACAAAACACCACACTAAGTGCAGCGATTCCATGCTGCTGATCTAATTGGCTGTTTTCGCCAGTTTCTTCAGTGTAATGTGCGCGGCCATATTTAAATCATGTGATGATATGAAATGGTGTGGAATATTATGATCTAACTCAAGTCCATATTAGAGCAGGCCCGTAGGAGCCGTGTGGGGGATGGGGCGAGGGGCCTATGTCTTGATCTCGAAGATGAAATTGTACGGGTTTGTTTTTGTCCTACTCTTTATAAATAAAGGTAAACATATGACTTGTGCCTCCCTCCCCCACTAGAGGCTGTGACACCACCATCCCACTAGATATTTTACCTCCCACTCAAGATATCGTTCCTATGGACCTACGAAGGGATTGTTTTCTATAAACATTCGAGACTTGGATGTTTGTCTCATACTTTTTGGATGCATTCGAAACTGTTTTGCTGTAATACAGTCGAAGTTCTATTCGTAAACATGTTTTGTTTTTCGTTTAGGTTGTTTTCGAAGATTAGGTTCATTCTGTTAAATAATAAAGAACATTATATTGATTTTAATATGAAGATGCAAACTTCTAATAAGGTGGTACTATCCGAATTAATGGTTTTGTGTTTACAGAAATATAATAATAATAATAATAATAATAATAATATAAATAAATAATAAAATAATAATAAGTAATAATAATAATAATAACAAACAAAAATAATAATAACAATAAATAACAAACAAAAAAAAATAATAAAAAAAATAATAATAATAATAATACTACCAATAAATGAGTGATACATGAAAATAATCCACCCAGACACAATAGCACTATTATGTCATGTTACACATTTAATGGTTACCATAACAAACACCAGCTGTTGCTAACGTCATATACCAGCTGTTGCCAACGTCAGATACCAGCCGGTGACCACCTGAAAGCAATTACCGGGTACAGGGACATTCCTGAGTTTGCTGCAATTTTTAAGATGTTATCGACTAACAGAGACTTTTTAATGATTGTAATTACATATCAAATATATATTTCTGCATAAAATATTAGTAGCTGTATATTAAACGTGTTTCTGATCGTTCTAATATTTGTACTAGGTTAAATTTCCTTTTATTTCCTAAAATATTGTTTTTTCGTACGTACGAAATTATTTGAAGACAAAATCCAGTCTGGGCTTCTTACAAATATTAAGACGACCAGAAACACATTGAATATACAGACACTGATATTCTAAACAAGAAAATATATTTTATATGTAAGTTTAATCGTAGAAGTATTTTATTAGTCGGAAACATCTTACAATGTAGCAAACTCAGGAATGTCCCTTTAATGGTATTGGTACTATTATTAAAGGTAGTGGGCGCTTATTTTCCACATATGATAATATTTTCTGGAGCCTTTCTTTTCATCCCCATCCTAGAACAGAACATGTTTATTGTATAAAGTATTACATAACACTTATAGCAAACATACAATGAAAAATACAAATTAAATGTAGAGTCAGTGACTCAGTAAGTAAGAAGGCTAGTTGAAGAAAATACATGAAAGTATAAAGCTGTGAGGAACAGATAAGAAACCAATTATAACAATAACTGGCGTCTCTGCATAGCAAGATGTACATATTTTGCTAAATTAATAACCATTTTAGGGGTATCACAAGACATTAGCCTATAAAACTTTTGGATATTTGGCCATCTATTGTAAATCTTATTTAAATACTGTTGTCTTAAATCCCTATACATTGGAAAAACTAACACAAAGTAATATTCATCTTCTATAACTTTCATATTACATAATGTACAAAATCTCTGATCATAAGGTATATTTTGATATCGACCCGTTTCGCATAATCGACTATGAGAGGATAATCGTAATCTGGTGCGATCTGAGAATGGTTTTGGTAGAAATATTAACAAGAAAACTTCAGGGCTGATTTCAGCCAGTCCGAACAGAAAAATGTCCGCCAGACGTAGTTTATGCGCTTCACGGTTAAGCAAAATGGCCACGTCGAGAACCAATCAAATAGTTCGCGAAACGTTTGATGGCTGAACTTGGGGCTGATAAAAGTTGTGAATTTCTGGGATTTGGATTCTTTTCCTCTTGTTATTATTATTATTATTATTATTATTATTATATATATATATATATATATATATATATATATATATATATATATATATATATATATATATATATATATATATTGTTATCGATACAGAAAGTAGAGAGCAAAAAAAAAAGGAACATTTCCTCACCGACACCACAGTAGGTTTTAAACTACAACTATTTGGTGTCTAACATAATATTGTAATTAGTTCCATCCTTGATTCAATATAGGCCGACTCTACCGAATAACAAGGAGACATTTTAATGTACTTTCAATTATCATGGTATGGTATGGTAATCGATATACAGTACATAGAAGCTAATGCAGAACTGCACGTACAGTGGTGTTATCCGGGAGTTCGTCTCCGCATCAACAAGGAGATTTACTCTATACAGTTATATGGTAATTTGTTAAAGAAATGTTTTATATAGGTACATTGAACATTTGAAGATAAAAGGATTACGAGAGTTGGCGTTTTGTTTAAGACCAGTAATAGGATTTACCTGGGATAGAGTAATATGTATTAGCGCAAACAATATCAGCATTTAATCATACATGTACTTCGGGATCTAGTTCAGTCGGTAGAGAGTTCTCTCGAAGTGCTTCAGGTCGTAGGATCGAACCATCTAAGGTGACCCATTGTCTGATAGGCATTTCTCCGTCCCACTGCGACTAGTAAATTAAAGGCCGTGGTATGTGCTGTTCTGTCTTTGGAAAACTGTACATGAAAGATCCCTTGCTTGCAATGGGAAAATATAACTGGTTTTCTCTAAGACTATATATCACAATTACCAAAATTAATGTTTGACATCCAGTAGCCGATTATGAATATATCAACGTGGCCTAATGGTGTCGTTAAACAACACAAGCTTTTTTATATTTGGAAAAGTCTTTATTCCTATATTCATAAAAAAGTAGCACTTATAATCGTACTAACTATAGGCTTATTTTTCTTACCAGTAATATCGGAAAACATTTTTGTTAAATAAAAATATTTAAAAACATAACTTATTCAGAGCTAATGGTTTTTTTAGGTGGGTTTTTTTTAGGTTTTTTTTGTTGTTGTTGTTTTTGTTGTTGTTTTGTTTTTGTTTTGTGGTTTTTTTGGGAGCACCACAGAGCTATGAAGATGCAATTTGGTTTGTTCTTCGTTCTTAGAGATTCGACATTTAACAAAATTCTTGATTTGTATCTCTTTGTTTGCCGATGGATGGAGGGAAGGAGGTCATATCAATATTAGCATAACAGTCTAGTTCATTAATTGAAGTACGTTCGAATAAATGGTAAAGTTCTAAAATAGTTTGAAAGCGATCTATTTGGTCATAAACAGAGTTTAATAATACATTGTCATTCTTCATGTACAAAACTAATTTCTGCTGACGTCTCTCAGGTTCCCTGTTTTGTTAATGATGTTGTATGTGAAGTCACATCAGACATACGACGTTTTGCGAACGATACCTCTCTTTGTGTGGCGGTGCAAGAGGGGTGAAATCTCCAGTAAACGATCTTCTAAGAAGTGGCTGCCCTCCAACACACGAGGCACTTGATAGAGATCCATGGAATCAACTACCAGTTTATCAAGTAGCCACTGGACTCTGCGTTGGGCACAAGTACGGCCCTGATCATGTATTACAGTTTTGTCTTTCAGATTTATAGCTATAGTCCGTCTCACAGGAAACGCCTTTTTTCATAATATGAAATTTACTACAAGTTATTTATTTCTGAGCCGACTGATATTTAAATTGCACACAAAAATTGTTTGTTGTTTTGTTTGTTATTTCCAAAACACTTTTTCTTTTCTTCTTACGTCAAACCAAACTGAAATTATCTACAAAATGCATTTTTTTTTTATAGAATGATGGGACGGACTATAGGTCGAAAGTCATGAAACTAGTGCAAATATCTTAAATAAAGATCTTGAATCAATACGTGGGTTAATGTTAGTCAGGATAAAAAATTAAAAAAAAAACAAAACAACAACAACAACCCCCAAAACCCCCCAGCTATGACTATAATATTCAGTCGCGAATATTCGACCAGTAACAAGCCGACACTATTTTAAACAACTTACCGATATCGGAAGTTGAATTTCATAAACACTTGGGTCTGACTTTATGGCAATCAGGTGAATAGCTGTCGTATTGACGAAACAATTAAACTGATAAATTGCCTCAGATATTTCAAATGCCCTCTCTCCAAAAAGTCATTACAAATAATATATAGGTCTTTTAACCTTCTAGTATTCGATTATTCTGATATAATCTGGGATAACTGTTCTTTTCAATTGGAGTAAAATCATGAAAATATCCTACTAGATATTCTTAGAACAACGTACATGGTGCTTCGTGGTGTGACCGTAACTTTAGGGGCGCCTCAGACCATCTGATTTATTTAAAAAAATCAACAATAAAAAACAAAAAGTATCACAAAAAACACACACACACTCACACACACACACCAACAGCAAAAATAAATAAATAGAAAAATAAATAAATAGAAAAATAAATAAATAAATACATAAATAAATAAATAAATAAATAAATAAATAAAAATTTAAAAATAAATAAATAAATAAATAATAATAAAAAACAACACCTGGTTTATCATCACTACTAGAAAGGCGTACGTTATGTACGATTATAAAGTGCCAAATAACCTGGTGGCAATTTCACAAAACATCGTAAGTTTACGTCTGCAACTAGCAGTTATACCGGGCATACATTTACAAGTGTTTGGCGTCTATATCACGAAGAAAAAGCAAGACAAATTAAAAATGAAATATGTGTATTTCTAACTATATTAGTGTACTGTTAGTAGTAATAAGAATTGTGGTTTAGTCGTAGATTTACGTTTACGTGCAAAACTAAGGCTCACGATGTTTTGTGAAATTGGGCCCTATTTCCTGCATACTTAACTCTTCAATGACCTCGACCGGTCATTAAAACCAATGCATATACTCTACGCAATGCTTAATCGTAATTCCTTCCTTAAAAATAATTCATCTCCTAATTTAAGGAATTATGTGTCATTAAAAAGGTTTAAATAAATATAACTGAAACTGTTCCTCCGTATGTTTTATAGCAAGAGAGAAATCAACAGATACTGCACTGTCGATTGAGAATGGGTAACAGCAACCTATTCTGGACGATAAAATCGTATTCCCTGATCACAATCGTAGCTCTGCACAAGGCAGAGTCGAAAGGATGTTAGGTCGTGATTGATTCCAAGATCCACTATCAGGAAGGAAATGTTTTTTATTATTATTTAACGACGCACTCAACACATTTTATTTACGGTTATATGGCGTCAGACATATGCTTAAGAACCAAAAAGATATTAAGAGAGAAAACCCGCTGTCGCCACTTCATGGGCTACTCTTTTCGATTAGCAGCAAGGGATTTTTTATATACACCATCCCACAGACAGGATAGTACATACCACAGTCTTTGATATGCCATTCTTGGTGCACTGCCTGGAACGAGAAATAGCCCAATTGACCCACCGACGGGGATCGATCCAAGACCGACCACGCATCGAGCGAGCGCTTTACCACTGAGATACGTCCCGCCACTCCCACTATCAGGTGCTCGTCGTTAGCAGGACCGCCACTCCCCTAGGAGATCCGTAAAACACCGTAGTGAAATCTCAAAAATAACACTTATCATCACAGGGGGTTGTATCAGTGTTATATCGAAGATTACCTGGCAGCAGTTTTACAGACAGTCCAGATAGCTGAGGTTTGTGTGCCCAGGACAGCATGCTTGAACCTTAAAGGGAAATTCCTGAATTTGCTGCATTGTAAGATGTTTCCGAAAAATTAAATATTTCTACGATTAAATTTACATATTAAATATATTTTCTTCTTTAGAATAGCATTATCTGTATATTTAATGTGTTTCTGGTCGTCTTACTATTTGTAAGAAGCACAAACTGGATTTTTAATATATTTTAGGAAATAAAATGAAATTTGACCTAATACAAATATTAGAACGATCAGAAACACGTTTAATATACAGCCACTGATATATTATGCAGAAAAATATATTTCATATGTAATTAACATCTTAAAAATTGCAGCAAACTCAGGAATGTCCCTTTAATTGGATATAGCCACGAAAATAAGTTGAAATGCAATGAATGAATACATTCTGTTCAAACCAATTAGCTTAGCCTTCACAACAGTTTCATTAATTATTAATGGAACATCCAGACTATTAAAAAAGAAGAAAGGAATGGACACAAATATGCTGTTCCTCCGCTAACAGCATTCACCTGAGGTTGTCGTCAAGGGAGCTATTTGTTTCACCTAGGCAACGACCTTCTGCAGTGTTGGATTAGATGTAGGCCCGTAGGTTCAAGTTTTGTTTTGTTTAACAACACCACTAGAGCACATTGATTTAATAATCATCGGCTATTGGATGTCAAACATTTGGTAATTTTCCTATTAGTAGCAAGGCATCTTTTATATGCACCATCCCACAGACAGGATAGCACATACCACGGCCTTTGACATACCAGCCGTAGTACACTGGCTGGAACAAGAAACAGCCCAATGGGCCCACAAACGGGGATCGATCCCAGACCGATCGCGCATCAAGCGATTATTTTACCACTGCGATACGACCTGTTTCTAGGCCAGTAGGCCCGTAGGTCGCCATACCCGCTACTAGCACTGTCCGTGTTTCTGTTATAGCTGTTGTGTTATTCACGTGTGTGCCATTTACATTTGTTATTCACGTGCGTGCAATTTATATTTATTACTCATGTGCGTGATAGTTACATCTGCTTTTTACGTGTATGACATATACATATATTCACGGACTTGAAATTTATATATGTTGTGGTACGTTAACGTTTTGTTTTACGTGTTTTAATTTTGTATATGTTGTTTGCATGCGTGACATTTACATGTCATTCATATGTATGGCATTTACACCTATTATTTACGTGTTTGAAATTTAAATGTGTTATTCAAGTGTATGCCATTTTTTGTTGTTCATCTGAATGACATTTAAATATGTTATTCATGTGTATGACATTTGTATTTTTGCACAGTTCTTTACACTGATTTTATTTAAATCTTGAATATTTATATCGATGTTGATCATCACCTTATTTGTTTGTATTACCATAGTTTGACACCCAATAGCCGATGTATTTTTCGTGCTGAGGTGTCGTTAAACATTCATTCATTTATTCATTCATTCATTCATTCATTCAATATCTATGTGGTCCTTAACCATATGTCTGACGCCATATAACCATAAATAAAATGTGTTGAGTGCGTCGTTAACTAACATGTCTTTCTTTCTTTCATGTGAATGACTCTTTTACATCTGTTATTCATGTGCATGACATTTACATCTGTTATTCATGTGAATGACATTTACATCTGTTATTCATGTGAATGACATTTACATCTGTTATTCGTGTGAATGACATTTACATCTGTTGTCCATGTGACTGATATTGACATCTGTTATTCATGTGTATGACATTTGCACCTGTTATTCATGTGAATGACAGTTACATCTGTTGTTCATGTGAATGCCAGTTACATCTGTTATTCATGTGTATGACATTTACATCTGTTGTTCATGTCAATGACATTTACATCTGTTATTCATGTCAATGACATTTACATCTGTTATTCATGTGACTGATATTGACATCTGTTGTTCATGTGAATGACAGTTACATCTGTTATTCATGTGAATGCCAGTTACATCTGTTATTCATGTGACTGATATTGACATCTGTTGTTCATGTGAATGACAGTTACATCTGTTATTCATGTGTATGACAGTTACATCTGTTGTTCATGTGACTGATATTGACATCTGTTATTCATGTGTATGACAGTTACATCTGTTATTCATGTGAATGACAGTTACATCTGTTGTTCATGTGAATGCCAGTTACATCTGTTATTCATGTGTATGACATTTACATCTGTTGTTCATGTCAATGACATTTACATCTGTTATTCATGTCAATGACATTTACATCTGTTATTCATGTGACTGATATTGACATCTGTTGTTCATGTGAATGACAGTTACATCTGCTATTCATGTGAATGCCAGTTACATCTGTTATTCATGTGACTGATATTGACATCTGTTGTTCATGTGACTGATATTGACATCTGTTGTTCATGTGAATGACAGTTACATCTGCTATTCATGTCAATGACATTTACATCTGTTGTTCATGTGACTGATATTTACATCTGCTATTCATGTGTATGACATTTTCATCTGTTATTCATGTGTATGACATTTACATTTGTTATTCATGTCAATGACATTTACATTTGTTGTCCATGTGACTGATATTTACATCTGTTATTCATGTGTATGGCATCTGCATCTGTTATTATGGGAATGACATTTACATCTGTTGTTCATGTGAATGACAGTTACATCTGCTATTCATGTCAATGACATTTACATCTGTTGTCCATGTGTATGACAGTTACATCAGTTATTCATGTGAATGACTTTTAAATCTGTTATTCATGTGAATGACATTTACATCTGTTATTCATGTGACTGATATTTACATCTGTTATTCGTGTGACTGATATTTACATCTGGTATTCATGTGAATGACATTTACATCTGTTATTAATGTGAATGACATTTACTTCTGTTGTCCATGTGAATGACATTTACATCTGTCATTCATGTCAATGACATTTGCATCTGTTGTCCATGTGACTGATATTTACAACTGTTATGCATGTGAATGACATTTACATATGTTCTTCATGTGAATGACATTTAGATCCGTTGTTCATGTGAATGCCAGTTACATCTGTTATTCATGTCAATGACATTTACATCTGTTATTCATGTCAATGAAATTTACATCTGTTGTCCATGTGAATGACATTTACATCTGTTATTCGTGTCAATAACAGTTACATCTGTTCATGTTATTCCTGGGAATGACACTTCCATCTGTTATTCATGTGTATAACATTTACGTCCGTCATTCTGTAGTATGTCATTTACATAAGTTGTTTATAAGTGACAGTTGCATATGTTATTCACATGTGTGACATTTACATCTGTCCTCTGTCCACCTGCCTCGGTGGCGCAGTTGTTACGCCATCGGACTACAGGCTGGTAGGTACAGGGTTCGCAGCCCGGTACCTGCTACAACCCAGAGCGAGTTCTTAAGGGATCAGTGGGTAGGTGTAAGGCCACTACACCCTCGTCTCTCTCACTAACCACTAACCAACTAACGACTAACCCACTGTCCTGGACAAACAGCCTAGATAGCTGAAATGTGTACCCATGACAGCGTGCTTGAACCTTAATTCGATATAAGCACGGTAAATGAAACTTTACTACAGCTTCTTATATGTTCCACTAATGAGTTACTATGAGTTTTCAGAGGAAAATCTTCCTGCTTGCTTTTTGATCATTGAAATGTACATAGCTATTTCTCGTTCCAGCCAGTGCACCACGACTGGTATATCAAAGGTTGCGGTATGTGCTATCCTGTCCACGTGATGGCACATATAAAAGATCCCTTGCTATTAATGGCAAAATGAAGCGGGTTTTGTCTCTAAGACTATATGTCAAAATTTTCAAATGTTTGACATCGAATAGCCGATTATTAATAAATCAATGTGCTCTAGTGGTGTCGTTAAGCAAAAAATGTCTTCTTCTTGAAATATACATAACAATATCGTAATGTGTTTCTAATGGATTTCAGTATATATGTTAAAGGTAATATGCATTAACATATTGACGACTAATGTACCGTTATTCATGAACCAGAAATGTGTCCACATACTTAACTAGGTCTCTGCTTCAACTATAAATCTGACGAATAGGCACTGAAGCACGTCGTTACAATAATTCTGAACACAAATTTCCATTAATGCTGTACTATACGTTTTTATATACTTTAAACGAAATTCACTTTGATATAATAAGTACTACGACGGCTATTGTGTTCTGGGTTAAAATATATAGGTAGTGACTGTGTGTATTGTCTTGTTGTAAGCTACTTCAATAAACTCGACATCCACAGGAGTAAAACGTATGATGTCCACACTATGTGATAATGTACAAAACAAAATAATAATGGGGTTGCCTAGAATCTCGTCCTTGATGCCCATGATATTTACACATACAAGTGCCCGTGCGTGGGAGAAAAATTGATTACATTCCCTCCCTATCCTGAAAAAAAACCGGAAAAAAAAAGAAGAAAAAACAAACAAAAAGCGTCCCCTTTCCACCTACAAAAAGCTAAAAAAAAAAAAAACAACAACAAATAAACGAAAAACAAACAAACAAAAAACCAAACAATCATCCCGATCAAAATCAAACGAACAGTGAAACACCCCCAACCAGATACCCATGAAACCCCCCCCCCACCACCACCACCAAACCACCAAAAAAACACAGAAAAAACATAATAGTGAACGAAAATAAAATTACAAAACAAAGCAAACAAACACAAAAACAAAACACCAACAAGAAAATAATCTTTAATTAAAAAATTAAGAAGAACCCTTGGATATGTTTTTAATCGTATATCCACAAAAATGTTTTTAAATCCCACAGTCATAGTTACATTAATAAAACAAAATAGAACATAAATAATGGGCCTTTCATCAGTGTTGAAATCATGTATAGTACTAGTGGTGCACCTTCCACTCCGAATCAACACATGGTAATACACGTATCTGACTGTCTGAAGATGGTAAATGCAAAAAAGAAAAGAAAAAAATAACAAAACCCTTTTACATATATATATGATTAAAATGGTAATTGAAAAACCCAAAAGAGTCTCAAATTCGACAGCACTGAGAACGTTGCAAATGAACCTGACTTCATGGTGAAATGGTACCAGCACCGTCAACTGAAAATGGTAAACTGATTATCCTGATCGCATGGTTAAGATGGTAAATAAACTTGACTACATTGTAAAGTTATCGAATGTAAACCTGACTGAATGAATAAATCTGACTAAATGTGAAATTATACATGCTTAGTGAACAAAACATGGTTTTGAAAACACAACACCCTTACAAAAACCACAACCTCTCTCTCCCCTCCACCCTCCCCCATCACAGACGCACACACACATACAAAACACAATTCACCAAAAACACAAAACAAAAGTCAACCAAAAAATAAAGCAAAACAAAACACACACCTAACAACCCCTGAGTGCGCGGTGAAAATGGTTGATAAGCAAACCTGACTGCATGGTGAAGATGATGAATGAACTTGTGAGAATCCATGTGGCGTCGTCCCACGTCGGTGATGTTGAAACTGGCGTTGTGGTCGACACGTTGTCCACTGTGGTCGTCTGCCCGGTCGTGACCAACGGGAAACTCGTCGCGTTTTCACTCATTCTTAGTTCTGAGAACGTTTAACTCTGATCTTCGGAAACTTCAGATGTTAGTAATCTAGGTTCATTGAAAGAGGTTTTTTTATGATCATAGCTAGGAGGGTCCGGTCCTGTTGCCCATACACACGATGAGCTTACACAAGGAACATGTCATTTCTTTTTGCTAATCTTTGACTGAATGGTTTTAGCTGCCCGTTTTTAAATGTTCTACCTTGTTTTTGTTTTAATTATTTCCGTTGCTTGCTCTTCGCTATAAACAAATGCACCAATTAATATTTAGTGTATGTCCTTTGAATCAATATGCCTGTGGATGGTTCTTCACCAAATTCGTTCTATAGATGCTCTATTAACACTTTCCTTCGGTGATTCGTAAAACCGAATCTTGTTTTAGAAACTTTATTATATTATATTATATTATATTATATTATATTATATTATTATTTATTTATTTATTTATTTATTTATTTTAATTCCCTTTACAAATGTCCCCTTAAGCGAGTACTCAAGGTTTATTGTTGTTGTTGTTCTTATTGTTGTTGTCCACCATTCTGCTTCTGCTGCTTTTTGTCTGTTGTCAGATGGGAGATGTAGGTGTTGTCTGTTAACTGAACTTTTAAGTTATCTCATTCGCACATTTGTTTACAAACTCAATCAAAACAACTTCAAAACACCGTTTGATTAGTTGTTCTCGGTGTGCACCAATTGTTTCCGTAGCAGATAATAACAGAGTTCTTCTAGATCTGCTTTATAATCAGTTAACTCAGTTTTATTGGTGACGATTTTACACTGATGGAACTGAGTCACGTACGATCGTTCCTGTTAGCTCTGATAATCTCTGAATTAAATAATTCTAATAAGCAGTTTTATTGTTTGATTTTTTCTCCGCCCAGTTTTGGTGAATGTTTGTTGAATCAAGTTCTTCTGGATTAAATAATTCTATTATAAGCCGTTTCATTGTTTGTATTTTTCTCAGTCCAGTTTTGGTGGATGTCCGTTAAAATCAAGAGATCTTGTTGATACGCTTTGTAATCAGTTAAATCCGTCTTATTGGTGATGATTTAACACTGTTGTAACGGAGTCCCGCACGATCCTTCCTGTTAGCTCTGATTAAACAATTCTATTAAGCAGTTTTATTATTTATATTTATCTCAGTCCAGTTTTGGTGGATGTTCTTCTGAATTTAATAATTCTATTATAACCCGTTTCATTGTTTGTATTTCTTTCGGTCCAGTTTTGGTGAATGTTCATGGAATCATGTTCTTCAAGATACACTTTGTAATAAGTTAAATCCGTATTATTTGTGATGATTTAACACTGTTCTAACAGAGTCCCTTTTATCCTTACAAGCTTCATGCTTGTAAAATGGTGGAATTAGATAACAAGCTTCTTAGAATCATAAACGCTCAGACGTCGAATAATCTGCTTTCAAAATGCAACCAATAAATATGGCCAACCACGACAGATGATCGTAACTCTGAATCTATTTCTCATTACCATAGTCATTTAAAGACACTGTTCGCGGTTAATTGTTTTTTTCTCATCCTTTAAACCACGTGCGACACAAGCCACGAAATACATCCCTGATTGTGGAAATACATTTGCTCATCACAACGTACCTGTCGATATAAAGGAATAATTAGCAAAAATACATTATTGCTGCGTATCGTTATAACGTTATCGGCGCTAATTTCGTATGCTTGTTCTGCGACAAAATCAATAAGCAAAGATCCTGTTCTGAAACATATTATAGAGGGAGGAGGCCTGTTTGCATTGTTATCCGTGAAATGATATATAAAAACACATTACTATTTTTTTTTTTTTTTTTTTTTTTGGTGTGTGTGTGAGTGTGTGTGTGTGCGTGTGTGTGTGTGTTTTCCTTTTGCTTTCAATAGTGGTTTGTTTTTCGTGAGTTGTAACTTTCCATTTATGGAAGAGTAAACCATCTTTTAATAACTTGAGTGAGTATTATTTTAGATTGACGATATCAGTTTATCAGTTAAACAATAGAAGCATTCCGTCAATTTTATTTATTATGTTTTGTTTTTAATGTATAAATGATTTAATTTACTAAGCTGAAGAAAGAGACGTACAGACACACACAGAGAGAGAGAGAGAGAGAGAGAGAGAGAGAGAGAGAGAGAGAGAGAGAGAGAGAGAGAGAGAGAGAGAGAGAGAGAGAGAGAGAGAGAGAGAGAGAGACAGAGACAGAGACAGAGAAACATAAACAACAAAACGAAATAAAAAGAGAAAAGAAAAAGAAATTCCACGTGAAAGTAAACGAAATAACGCTTTAAGCTATTGTTATGTTTTATTGGTCAAATGAAACGTCATTTGCATTTACGCGGTAGCATGGTTTAAGTCAGATCTGCTATATTTAGACAAGTTTAGGATCTAACCTAATACTGAATAAACCCACCGCAGAATAAAAAGGTTTACAAAAGACACGAACGTCCTACGTCCTCAGAATTGGATGAAATATATATATATATCTACTCTTCAAAAAAAGTAAGGAAACTCTAATAATAATTTACAATTGCCACAATTGTAAGGTATATAAGCTTTGGGGAATGGTTATATGATAAAAGTGAATTAATTGGGCAAACATTACAACAGGTAGTTCAGTATTACAGTAGATTTTATTACCACCAAAGATCTTGAAGGACGATTGAGGTCAGAGTGAAGTTTGAAAGTTGACGTTTTTATCAGTAAATCGTAAATTCAATCAATAAAAATGACTAAAAACAAAACAATAACAACTGTATGATCAACAGAATAAAAAAGATTGACATAAATAATGTTCCACAGTGATTAATCGACCTTCCTGCAAATTGTCAAAATCGAGAATGACACCTCACGCACGTGTACGAGGCAACTGCGTGATGCACGTGCAAACTATGGAATGTGTTTCGGTGTGTTGACAAACAGACCTGAACGTTCTCTATTAGGATATCTGTGGTCAAAACGTATGTTCGGTCTAATAGTTGATAATAACATTAATATTTCAGGTTCCCCTACTTTACTAGGATGTCTGTGGTCAAAACGTGTGTTCGGTCTAATACTTAATATTTACATTAATATTTCAGGTTCCCCAACCTTTTTTGAAGAGTATTAATGTAACACACCTTTGCGGACTAATGGTGCTATTTGTTTGTAAAGAGAACAATATGACTTCATTAGGATCAGTGAGCGGTTAAAAGCTTCCCACACCGTCTATCAATTATATCCGGAACATCCAGTTTGATCATTTTAATGAACGTCAGTCTTCTGTCATCTGAAAACTATAAGCGTTAACACGACTGTCATCTTTGTCCAACTATTTAAGGTTTAACACATTTCAAGTGGTGGTTGTCGGTGGTACAAACAAATGGCAACGTCTTCTATAGTTAACAATGTGTACCACTTTGAGCTTTAAAGAATGTGTAAATTTTAAAGAATTAAACACTGACTACATTTTGGAGAATAAAATAATGTATACATCTTAGAGAGTTAAACAATGTGTACATCTTAGAGAGTTAAACAATGTGTATATCTTAGAGCGTTCAACAATGTATACATCTTAGAGAGTTAAACAATGTATACATCTTAGAGAGTTAAACAATGTGTACATCTTAGAGAGTTAAACAATGTATACATCTTAGAGAGTTAAACAATGTGTACATCTTAGAGAGTTAAACAATGTGTACATCTTAGAGCGTTCAACAATGTGTTTATCTAAGAGTGTCGAACAATGTGTACATCTTGGAGAGTTCAACAATGTGTACATCTTAGAAAGTTCAACAATGTGTACATCTTTGAGCGTTCAATAATGTGTACATCTTGGAGAGTTCAACAATGTGTACATCTTAGAGAGTTAAACAATGTGTATATCTTAGAGCGTTCAACAATGTATACATCTTAGAGAGTTAAACAATGTATACATCTTAGAGAGTTAAACAATGTGTACATCTTAGAGAGTTAAACAATGTATACATCTTAGAGAGTTAAACAATGTGTACATCTTAGAGCGTTCAATAATGTGTACATCTTTGAGCGTTCAATAATGTGTACATCTTTGAGCGTTCAACAATGTGTACATCTTTGAGCATTCAACAATGTGTACATCTTTGAGCGTTCAACAATGTGTACATCTTAGAGCGTTCAACAATGTGTACATCTTGGAGCGTTCAACAATGTGTACATCTTGGAGCGTTCAACAATATGTACATCTTAGAGCATTCAACAATGTGTACATCTTAGAGCATTCAACAATGTGTACATCTTAGAGCGTTCAACAATGTGCACATCTTAGAGCGTTCAACAATGTGCACATCTTAGAGCGTTCAACAATGTGTACATCTTAGCGCTTTCAACAATGTGTACATCTTAGAGCGTTCAACAATGTGTACATCTTAGAGAGTTAAACAATGTATACATCTTAGAGAGTTAAACAATGTGTACATCTTAGAGAGTTAAACAATGTGTACATCTTAGAGCGTTCAACAATGTGTTTATCTAAGAGTGTCGAACAATGTGTACATCTTGGAGAGTTCAACAATGTGTACATCTTAGAAAGTTCAACAATGTGTACATCTTTGAGCGTTCAATAATGTGTACATCTTGGAGAGTTCAACAATGTGTACATCTTAGAGAGTTAAACAATGTGTATATCTTAGAGCGTTCAACAATGTATACATCTTAGAGAGTTAAACAATGTGTATATCTTAGAGCGTTCAACAATGTATACATCTTAGAGAGTTAAACAATGTATACATCTTAGAGAGTTAAACAATGTGTACATCTTAGAGAGTTAAACAATGTATACATCTTAGAGAGTTAAACAATGTGTACATCTTAGAGCGTTCAATAATGTGTACATCTTTGAGCGTTCAATAATGTGTACATCTTTGAGCGTTCAACAATGTGTACATCTTTGAGCATTCAACAATGTGTACATCTTTGAGCGTTCAACAATGTGTACATCTTAGAGCGTTCAACAATGTGTACATCTTGGAGCGTTCAACAATGTGTACATCTTGGAGCGTTCAACAATATGTACATCTTAGAGCATTCAACAATGTGTACATCTTAGAGCATTCAACAATGTGTACATCTTAGAGCGTTCAACAATGTGCACATCTTAGAGCGTTCAACAATGTGCACATCTTAGAGCGTTCAACAATGTGTACATCTTAGCGCTTTCAACAATGTGTACATCTTAGAGCGTTCAACAATGTGTACAGCTTAGCGCTTTCAACAATGTGTACATCTTAGGTCTCACTACACAGTTGACTTCCGGGTGAGAGTTCACTGATCATGGTCCACTATAGTTCCTAATTGTTACACATGTTATGGTTCACATATTCATTTCCAGGAAATGGTGAAGAATTAAAACAATATGTTTGTTTAATGGTAAGCCTCCTGGCTGTATTTTGCTCATGTTATTTTGTAATATTGTGCATTGACCTTTCGGGACATAGGTGTATAGCGCAAGAGACAGCTGGAGTTAATAGGTTAATGAACCACCTATTCAGACCGATACTACAGCCAGGTGCGGTCATATAGCAAAAAACTGAGACGGAAATGTTCTCAATTTTTGTGTAAAAATAAATGCTTATATAATGTTTGTTCGCAATGGTGTACGTTGTTAGTGCCAGCGAGAACCCGTTCTATTGGCAACATTAATTTGAAGTTGGGCAATTTAACATGGGTTTCAGTGGCAGATGGCATTTGTGTAGTGAGACCTTAGATGAAAGAGAGTTGAACAATGTTCCCTACAAGGCACTGAACCCTATTTCATACAAACACGTAATAAATTTGAACTGAATGGACGGTTTTTGAGGAAAGAACGAAATGTTTTATTTAACGACCCACTCAACACGTTTGAATTACGGTTGCATAAACATACTCTTTATTATATTGATAATTATTATTACCTTTTATATTGAATATTTCATCACTTTCCATTCAATGTAAATTGTTTTCCCGTTTAATGATATATGTATTATACATGTGTAAGGTTATTTAATGTGTGTTATGCCTATGAACTGTATGTTTACGGCTAATAAAGTATGTATGTATGTATGTATGTATGTATGTAGGTAGGTAGGTAAGTAGGTAGGTAGGTAGGTAGGTAGGTATATATATATATATATATGTATGTATGTGTGTGTTTGTATGTATATATATATATATATATATATATATATATATATATATATATATATATATATATATATATACTCTTCAAAAGAAGAAACGCAAAACCACATTTTCGTAACATTTGGAGAATTGATTTAATTATTGAATGGTGAGTCCGATAATTACCAAATGTTGCAGGATTGTTCACAATTCACTCTAGTCCATTGTGAGTAAGTGATAGGACACACCACCAAGGTCAAGGTCATCTGGAGTCAATACCGGGTGTGGCCTCCGCGTGTGTTGACAACTGCCTGGCACCGCCTGCCCATTGAAGCAACCAGAGTACGGATGACGTCCCGGGGGATGGTGGCCCACTCGGCCTGCAAGGCTGCTGCCAGCTCGGGCAGGGTCTGGGGCTGTGGTTGTCGCTGTCGGAGGCGTCGGTCCAACTCGTCCTATAGATGCTCAATTGGGTTCAAATCCGGTGATATCGATGGCCAAGGAAGGACATTAATGTTGTTGTTCTGTAGGAAAGCCGTTGTGAGACGTGCTGTGTGAGGCCTGGCGTTGTCATGTTGGAACACTGCGTTGGCGTTGGCCATAACTGGAACGATGTGTGGCCGGAGGATCTGGTCAATGTAGCCCTGTGCATTCAGGTTGCCCTGCACGTGGACCAGGTCAGTTCTGCCAGTGTGTGAGATGGCTGCCCACACCATGACACTACCCCCGCCGAATCTGTCCACTTCCTGCACGCAGTTTGCCGCATAACGTTCACCACGACGCCTATACACGCGACATCTTCCATCATGACGTCGGAGCAGAAATCGGGACTCGTCACTGAACCACACCTGTCTCCATCGCAGTTGAGGCCATTGTCGATGAATCTGGCACCACTGCAGTCGGAGTCGACGGTGTTGTGGTGTTAAGATGACACCTCGAACTGGACGTCTGGCACGAATTCCTACCTCACGTAGGCGGTTCAGTACGGTCTGGTCGGATATCCTGCGCAAACCTGGTATTGCTGCGGCTGTGGAGGTGGCAGTAGTCAATCGTTCCCGAAGGTGGCGTACCCGGATGTAGCGGTCCTGCCCGGGGGTAGTGACCCGTGGTCGACCGGATCTAGGGAGGTCACGTGTTGATCCATGTTGCTGGTAACGGTCCCACAGTCTGGAGATGGTGCTTGGGGACACATGGAATGCCCTGGCAACGGCCGTTCTGGATTCGCCTGCGTCTAGTCGGCCGATGGCATTGTTTCTCTGCGGTTCACTGAGACGTGGCATGTCCTGGATTGTCAACTGTCGGCCAGATACAGAGGCCAGGCAAGCGAACACCCTGCACTTTTATACTGTCGGTGTTCATGTTGCACGTGCAGACAACGCACGTGCAGTGGTGACATGGTTTGCACGTGGCTGCGTTTTTGCGAATATTCACATTTTGGAACTTTATTGTACAGTAGCTGCGCTTTATCGAATGTAACCGTGGGAATGTGTTTGGGACATGCAATGACCTTATATTCACAAAGCATGAACCGGTAGGAAACATAAAATCGGAGTTATAACCCATTTGTACCCTTTTGCGTTTCTTTTTTTGAAGAGTATATATATATATATATATATATATATATATATACATATACATATACATATATATATATATATATATATATATATATATATATATATAGAGAGAGAGAGAGAGAGAGAGAGAGAGAGAGAGAGAGAGAGAGAGAGAGAGAGAGAGAGAGAGAGAGACGACCCAAAGAGACGAAACCCGCTACCGCCACTCCAGAGGCTCCTGTTCTTCCCCACAGACAGGATACCACATACCACGACCATTGTTACACTAGTTGTGGAGCACTGAATATATAACAGGGAGATAAAGACATTTTCTTTTTGTCAGGACATCTCAAACATAGATGGTAATGAGATGAATGGTGGTGCCGCACTATTTATCGGAGATCGATCTTAGATGATGCGTGCACCTGATCACTGGGCAACGCCCATCCCGTATGCCTTTCTTGCTTCGACCAACTACAAGTCGTCGCTGAACTAAGAAAATGCCATATATTTTCGTATACATGTATATACATTTTTGTTTTCAGGAGACGAATTTTTTGTAAAACAAATTAAATAAAATCTGATTAATTGTTACAAATGGCTTTGAAGAAATGACATGAAGAATAAATCAATCAGAATAAGGTATTTCTTTAGAGCCATTTGTTACACTGAATCTGCCTCCTGGAGAAAAAAAAAATCAGATATGGGATTTTCTTAGTTCAGCGACGAATTGAGACTACAAAGGTGTACAAGCACATTTCTAATTTCACACGAAATCGATATTTTACATTACGCATTGAAGAATATGTTGTTTTTTCTCTCTTTTAAAAAAAAAAAAATATATATATATGTATAGAAAATCTAGAAAAATGCACAGTATGTGGTGAACCAAAAGATCCACGTTTACATATTTGTTTAATTTTAGTTCAATTTCGGGGAAACATCCACTTCACTTTCAAACAGGCTGTCCTGAGCAAGCGTATTAGCTACCCATAGTCCGGCTTTTGTAAATAATTTCAGTTAGGTCTCACGTAAGATTACTAAGAAGGAAAGTAAAAGTGTGTTTGGAAATAATAAAAAAATACTATTTTTCTGTGCAATTCAGAAAACAATCGGCTCAGAAATAAATAACTAACAGTAAATTTCATAGCATGATAAAAGCATTCCCTGTGGGACGGACAATAATATAAGCTCTCTGTCCAAGGACAGGGGTTAACAATTGCGTGTTAATATTTAGTGACAGAAAAGTCAGGGTTTAATGAGTAATTGTTAGCATTTAGTGACAGAAAATTCACGGGTTAATGATTACGTGTTAGTATATAGTGAATGAAAAGTCAGGAGATAGTAATCAATAGTTAGTATTTAGTCATAGAGAAGACAGTATTTAATGATTAACTGTTAGGATTTAGTTATAGAGAAGATAGTGTTTAATGGTTAATTGTTAGTATTTAGTCATAGAGAAGATAGGGGTTAATGATTAATTGTTAGTATTTAGTCATAGAGAAGATAGTGTTTAATGGTTAATTGTTAGTATTTAGTCATAGAGAAGATAGGGGTTAATGATTAATTGTTAGTATTTAGTCATAGAGAAGATAGTGTTTAATGGTTAATTGTTAGTATTTAGTCATAGAGAAGATAGTGTTTAATGGTTAATTGTTAGTATTTAGTCATAGAGAAGATAGTGTTTAATGGTTAATTGTTAGTATTTAGTCATAGAGAAGTTAGGGTTTACTATTAATACCAAATTTAGTATTTTATTTGAAGTTAAATATCTCTCACATTATCCTGAAATATAATTTACTTTTAGAATCCATATATGTGAAATAAATAAATAAATAAATAAATAAATAACAAATAATAACACAACAGTTTTCGTGCTTGACGTCTCAATGTTAATCGCATCCACAATGAATGAATAAATGAATGAACGAATGAATAAATGAATGAATGAATCAATCAATCAATCAATCAATCAATAAGTGGGTCAATTAAAGAATGAGCGAATGAATGAACCAAGGAACGAGTTAATTAATTAATTAATTAATTTAGGTCCATTAGGCGGTTCACATCATATTGATAATAATTCTCGATAATGTCACATCAAACATATACAATGGTTTCAGCCGGAAGGAAACCCAAGATGACCCACGTTAATAGTCTCGTGGGGAAAACAGTCTCTGTTAAATCGGTTTTATTGGCGTGGAAAAGAAAAACAGAAGTGATAATTAACCTTTTGTTTCCACAGCATTTTGACAACACCTCCTCGGAATATGTTTTTCGTTGATTTCCGTAACTTGTTGTCCACTGACACGGGACTATATTCATTCCTGCGCATGTGAATCAGTTGCAGATGAATTGGGGTAGTGTTGAGAAAAAAGTTTGCTTTATTTAACGACACCACTAGAGCACATTGATTAATTAATCATCGGCTATTGGATGTCAAACATTTAGTAATTCTGACACGTAGTAATCAGAGGAAACCCGCATGCAGTAAGGAAATGCAGTAAGGGATCATTTATATGCACTTTCCCACAGACAGGAAAGTACATACAACGGCTTTTTACCAGTTTAGTGCACTGGTTGGAACGAGCAAAAATCAAATCAATTGAATGGGTCCACCGAGGTGGTTCGATCCTGCGACGCAAGCACCTCAAGAGAGAACGCAACCGACTGAGGTAAATCCCGCCCCTAGTGGGGAGAAACGTTTCACAGCTTAGCGCTAAACTAAAGCTATTGTAGGACAAATGTACCCTTTAAACAACAACCTTGGGTTACCTGTGTTCTATTGTAGCTAAGGTTCTATTTACCTTCTTCGCAATGAACATTTTAATCGTCAAATCAGAGGGAAGGAAGGAAATGTTTTAGTTAACGACGCACTCAACACATTTTATTTACGGTTATATGGCGTCAGACATATGGTTAAGGACCACGCAGATATTGAGAGAGGAAACCCGCTGTCACCACTCTTTATGGTCTACGTTTTTCGATTAGCAGCAAGGGATGTTTTATATACACCGTCCCACAGACAGGACAGTACATACTACGGTCTTTGTTACACTAGTTGTGAAGCACTGGTTGGAACGAGAAACAGTCCAATGGGTCCACCGACGGGAATCGATCCTAGACCGACCGCGTATCGAGAGAACGCTTTACCACTGGGTTACGTCCCGTCTCTCGCATCAGAGGAATACTTATGATTACCCTGAGGCTGTTTTAATTTGCTAAACGATTGTAAAGCTTACGTGTAAAATACAACGTAAGATACTACAATCAACCATAGCTACAACTATTTCAGAGAACGGTTCTCAGCTCCGATAGCAATTTGACCTCGGCCAATATAGTCCAGGGCCCAGTTTTACGAAGTTATCTAAGCGCTAAGATCACCTTAAGTCCACAGGGTAGCTATGCACTAAAGGTGATCGTAGCGCTAAAATGGGTTGAACCGGGAACAAATTGGAAACAAGAGGACATTTTTCGGAAAGTTATCGTAGTGGATTTTAAGACACCAACGTCCCCGCAATTCTACGAAGAGATAATTCGGAAATTCAAGATGGCGCCCCAAAATGCCCGCTATTTTATCATATAATTGCAACCCGACATAGCAGAAATGCTTAGAAAGTGTCTAAACATAGGTTTTCAGACACAATCAATGCAATGAAATCATCGTTTAGGCTAACTTCCCTGAAAGTTTCAGCTTGTTACTACGTTGTTCTAGATGTTGGTCTATTTTAAGCTAATAATCCTGGACTACTAGCAGTTCGTGTACCGATAATCTGTCGTAGCAACAGTTACTACAAATGCGTTACGGCGTGATAAGTTTACACTAGCGATGTGTTGATTGGTCGAATAAAAGGTCATTTGGGACAGGCGTTTATATCAGCTTTATTAATGGATTTATTGACTGCAGTGACCACTAACATTAATTTCTTTCGCAAAAATACTGGCCGCAACATTTCTGCAATATATTAATTTATGACAACATTCCAGCGATAAGGAAAACACTCACTAAATACATATTAATTTATTACACACACGATGGATGGAGATTTGTGGTATCTCAAATCGCATATGTTAGTTAATCGATTTAAAGACATTCGAATGGCTGCTCCATGGTGATAAATAAAAATTCAAAGCCAGACAGTCTATTGAAATTAACACTGCCGAAGGGCGGCACGTAGCCCAGTGGTAAAGCGCTCGCTTAATGCGCTGTCGGTATGGGATTGATCCTCGTCGGTGGGCTCATTGGGCTATTTCTCGCTCCAGCCAGTGCACCACAACTGTTATGTGCATGTATATCAAAGTGCATATAAAAGATCCCTTGCTACTAATTAGAAAATGTAACGGGTTTCTTCTCTAAGACTGTATGTCAAACTTACCAAATGTTTGACATCTAATAGTCGATGATTAATAAATAAATGTGCTCTAGCGGTGTCATCAAACAAAGCAAACTTTTTTTAAACACTGCCAAAATTTATTTTAATCTTTTCTGTGAAATGCAGGCGTACAAATATGTTTTAGACGGAAAATACATTCAATTTGTTTTTTTCAAACTTTGTTCTTGTACAATATGTAAGAAGCAGAACAGAACACTCCCTTTCGCAATATGTTTCGAAGTAATTCCTACGATAAACCGAATCTAATGGCCACTCGTGTAGTATTCTCTATAATGTATTATGCTACAGGGTTTAATACATTTACCAGCAACATTATATAAAAAAGCATTACCGCGCAATGTATCAGATATACAGGCTTTAACCAAATAAGCGGAATAATACCTCTGTTGGTAATAGAATTTGGTAATAGAATTCTACATTAATCCAAAGATTCGAGTCAAAGGAGTTGAGGGATGTCGTTAACGATATCACATGATACTGGCAATTTGCTGAATTATCTTGTCATTATATCCGGCTAACATATTTCTTCGTATTGCGTGGCAAGTGTGTCTAGATGTGGCTACTCAGAAATAATGTCAATCTTTAATGGGGTGCACGCCCTAGCGATACAATAGCGGTGAGTTCAACGTCTTCTCCTTGATGTTTAATTGGAAGTAAGACTATCTTTATATTGTATTGTTTTGCGACATTTATATCACAGCGATATCCCATGTAATAGTCTGTGATCGATTTGAAAACATGAACCGGCCTCGGTGGCGCAGTGGTTAAGCCATCGGACTACAGGGTACAGGGTTAAAACAAACATTTTCTAAGCTGCTACGGGTCATAAGATCAATAGGCGTAGTCTCCCATGAAAAAAGTTTATTTTGTTTAACGACACCGCTAGAGCACATCATTTTATTTATTAATCATCGGCAATTTGATGCCAAACATTTGATAATTCTGACACGTAGTTATCAGAGGAAACCCGCCACATTTTTCCATTAGCAGCAAGGGATCTTTTATATGAACTTTCCCACAGACAGGAAAGCACATACCACGGCCTTTGACCAGTTGTGACGTACTGGCTGGAATAAGAAAAAAACACCCAATCAGGTGAATGGATCCACCGAAGTGGTTCGATCCTGCGACGCAAGCATCTCAAGCGAGCACTCCCTAGTCTCCCATGAGCATCAGATCTATCGACCATGGCCTATTTTCAGGACAGCTAATTTTTTTGTTCCAATGAGAATATTTGCTCCAATACTGGAGAGGGGAGGGGGACAATTGACCCCTGCCTGCCCCCCCCCCCCCCCCCCCCCCCCCCCCCCCCGTTTTGTACACTTATGAACATTTCGAATGGGGTGTCAGGTCAGGTCAGGTCAGGTGTTTAACGTGCACATTCAGAGCAAGCTGTTGTCCGGCGGCTAGTTTGATTTAATTAATGGATAAGTTACACTTTAACACCATATACTCCTTATTATTAATTTTTGGACTTAGTGTCATATTTTTTGTTTAACTATTATTTGAGCCGCTTATAATATTTTATTAATCTCTGGCTGTCGCTATCGTCGTCGGAATTTATCGCGCTCGGTCGCTTCTTATTTTAACAATTTTTCTCCGGTAATTTTAAATTAAATATATATTATAATATGTTTTGTTTTCATGTGGTGTTGGTGTTGTGTGTATGAATGTGATAGGGTCAGCCTCGGGTTTGTATGGGTCAGGGGTTGTTATCTGGCAGTAACGATCCCACCCTTTGCCGGCTTGTCCTTAAATTTTTAAAATTTATTTTAGATTTATAATGTGTTCGTGTTATTTTAAAAGAATTTTTTTTAATTATGTTTACAGGCATGCTCTTTTAATGTGTTTGTTATTTTTATCCTGTTTTTAAAATCTTTTTGATTTAATAAAAAATAGGAATTTAATAGGGCGGGATGCTGCTCCTATGCCGACGTTCTATGATTAGGTTTACCCATACCTTCTCCTAGTTGTTGGTTTTCTAAATTAAAGGGTGCCAGTGTCTTTTGAATGACGTAACGTTTATGTTCTTTTGGTCTACAGAGAGGCGCCTCGGATCTTCTGCTCTTCGGAATACGTTTCACACCCACGACTTGCCAGACTCAACACTTTTCTAATGTTTTCAACTGCTGTTACCAGTGCTGGTTAATCAAGACATGTCCCTCTCCTAGGGACACCACCGCTGGATAATTTTATGGAGGGTGCCGATATTGGAGGGCACGACGGCTGGACGGACTGGGGGGGGGGGAGGGGAGGGGTGTGCCACCAGAAGATAGAGTTTAGGCGCTTAGGCGTAGGCGGTTTAGGCCGTAGGGAGAGTTAGGTTTGTCTGGGGGTTAGCCCCCCTCCCCTTCTTTTTTACGCCTGCCTCCATCCCTCTTTTTCGGTCACGCTTGAGTTACCGATATGTTCGGTACCCCTCCCTTAATTGGAAAAATAAATAAATAAAAGAGAAAGA
Source organism: Gigantopelta aegis (assembly GCF_016097555.1). Lineage (NCBI taxonomy): Eukaryota > Metazoa > Mollusca > Gastropoda > Neomphalida > Peltospiridae > Gigantopelta > Gigantopelta aegis. The sequence continues at coordinate 49,838,814 of NC_054700.1, forward strand.
AAATTTTATAAATTCCTGTGACCCTTCAAACCCTCAAACCTCCAATCCTCTCCAGATAGGGCTTAGGTTGTAAATATTAAATTAAATTCTAGAGACTCTGTACATTTCGAATAGCCCGTTCAAAATATGGTGTTAATTTTAAATATTATTATAAGGTTTATTTTATTATTTTAAGTAAATTTTTGTTTTGGCATACGCCAAATAAATTTTAATTTTTTGTTAAATTTGTCCCCATATTTATTTAATTTTTAGAGTACATTTTTTAAATTGTCCTGTTAAATTTCTGGCTCGTAGCAGACCCCTGGCTATCCAGGACTCGGCCCCGGGGCAGACATGCTTGAAGCTCTAGTGGCATGTAAGCATGTCAAAAATTTACCTGACCTGACCTGTTGTTGCGCCAGCCTGTCCTTGGCCTCGGCCGGCTCCTCTGTCTAGGACAGGAGAATGGGGTGTCATGTCATGTCATAGGGTTTTACGTGCACATTCAGAACAAGCTGTTGTAGCGCACGCCTGTCGTGGGCACAAGAGCCGGCCTTGGCCGGCTCCTCTGTCCATGACAGGAAAGGTGGGGGTAGGGGAGAGGAGGGACCGCCTGCACTGGCAGGTGCAAGGGAGCACCAGCTGCCCGATCAAATCGGTAGCAGGCGGGTGGGGGTGGTGGTGGTGCTATGGAATTTGAATGGAGCAGTTAAATGCCAAAGAGAAAAGGGTGCGCAATTTTGATTGAGGGAATTTGGCGCAATTTTGAACGGTCGGTCGAAAGATAAATGGCCGAGCTAATATAGGTTTTGATATTAGTAAATCGAGAGTAGCTCGTTGAATGGGGTGTCCGCATAGTCCACCTATATTCATTCTCAATCAATCAACCATTTAACTCGTGCTTACATCCACTGAACGTTCCAGCACGATTCGTTCTCGATTAATCCAGGTTACGTACAAATGCGGTTTTCACTATATCCACGTCTCACGGCGGGTCAGAGGTCAGGACAATCAGACGTCAGTTACATTGTTTATAGTGAAAACATACTTTATTAAAGTAGTTTTCAGAACGAATTAAATGTGTACTTAAGTTTGGATTCTGCTTCTAACGGGTAATTAAATTTGTCTTCTGTTTGTCTTAAAGGTTATTATAAATATATCGCTGGATGACATAAAGATAGGCGTTGCTACACACGCACACATATACGCGCGCACACCGACACAAACACACACACACACAGACACCGGCACACACACACACACCGACACACACATGCACACACCGACACACACATACACACACGCATACACACGTACATATACATACATACACACAAATTCATACACACAAATACCTACACACATACACAGACATATACACACATACACATACATATATACACACACAAATACATACACACATACACACACGCATATAGACACACACACACACACACACACACACACACACACACACACACAAATACCTACACACATACACATACATATATACACACACACACACACACACAAATACATACACACATACATACACCGACACACACGCATACAGACACACACGCATACAGACACACACACACACACACACACACATGTTCATATACCTATAGACAGGTACACACAGGCGCCCTCGCGCGCGCGCGCGCACACACACACACACACACACACACACACAGGCGAACACATATGTGCACACTCACACGCGCATATGCACAAATATTTGGTTTTGGTTTTAAAATAATTTTTTCGGAGGAGCATGACCCGACCACATCTAAAAACGGACCTTCTCACATTCTAGCCCCCATTCCCCCACTCCCACCCCCAGAAGCATGTCCTTCACACGTGCCTGTGACGCGCGCGCGCACACACACACACACACACACAAAGACAGCTTCACCCGGACACAAGTCACGCTACACGTATTTTACAGGCGAGTTGTATATGTATATATGTGTTCAGTTTTTATCAGTAATATTATTTAGGTCAACCTGCCACTGGTGACAAATTTCTCTTTACGTAGTCAGATTGCCTGCCTGGTGACTGTTGCCGAGTTTTATCTTACTGTCGTGTTTCACAGAGTACTACCTCCATGTTTCCGACACGTGAGTACTGCATTTCACACGTTGTACCTTGTCATTGACTACTAGTTGTTAGTTGTTGGTGAGTTATACCGGTCTCGTAAACAAAGCTAAATCAGACGGCGTCTTGTTGTCATTTAGAATAAGTCATGGCTGGACACCGCCCACATGTTAGTCTTGCGGAGAATTCGGCTTCGTCGAAGGTGTTCAGACAGGGGGCGTATCCAGGATTTTGTAGTGGGATCTCAATTTTTCTTTAAATGGTTTGTCGAATGTAGAGGGGTCAGGGGACATTTTTCCAGGAAACTTTAAGGTAGTTTAGATTAGCACAGGAAATCCATTGGGGGGGGGGGGGGGGGGGCAACGGCATGAGGCGGAATGCCAATGGAACTTTGCGTCATTAAAACAACACTGATATGGCATATCATGAGAGCGCAGATTAAATCTACACCAGGGCAGTTCTAGCGTTGAAGTGTAAGTGGTACACACGTTTGTTTTGTTTAACGACACCACTAGAGCATATTGATTTATTAATCATCGGCTGTTGGATGTCAAACGTTTGGCAATTTTGACATATAGTCTAAGATCTTTTTTATGCATTACCCCACAGGCATGATAGCACATACCACGGCCTTTGATATATCAGTCGTGGTGCACCCAGACAAGATAGCACATACCACGGCCTTTGATATACCAGTCGTGGTGCATCCACAGACAGGATAGCACACACCATGGCCTTTGATATACCAGTCTTGGTGCTCTGACTGGAACGAGAAATAGCCCAATGAGTCCACCGACGGGGATCGACCCTGGAAGTAGTACAGTTCAGGGAGCAAACTGATGAAGGTTGATTTAATCAGTATGGTTTTTAAATCTATATATAACTGCATTTATAACATAAGTATGCAAGTATATAAATCCTAATCCAGTGACTAGATGATTAAATAATACACCTTATGTTTAACACCCAAGAAAACAGTTAACATTATTAATCACCTTTTCTTTATTTAGAATTCATGTTATTTTCTTTTCTTTTTGTTGAACATTCTCGTGTTCGTGCGTACAATGCTATTACAAACAGGTATTAGCACCCGCACACCTCTCCCTCTCCCCCATCCCCGGAAAAAGATATGTCCGGACCTGGAAAGACGTCTGAATGATACTGTTCTTGCCTACCTGGACGTAAAGTCATATGACCTGTGCCTATCTTCTTGTTAAACGTAAACCGTGTAGGTGTACCGCCTCGTGGAATGCTAAGTATCAGTCTTATAATACTAGTATCTATGTAAAAATTCAAGGGCATATCTAAATCGTCAAATGGCGAGAAAGGAGGGTGAGTTGTTTCTTTGTTGGAACTTTAAAAAAAACCCACCAACTGATACAACTATTGACAAAGCAGACTGTGACCGTACATGCTCTTATCTTTTCGCCTGTGGCGATGTTAATTGTTTTAGAGGGCTGTGTGCAGCTTAGTTACGTAATACCCCCGCGCGACGGTGGTAGTCTTGTGTCCCGATATGCACTTCGACCAGGTGGGCACTTGGTTACGTAATACCTCCGCGCG
>NC_054700.1:49847455-49877455 GCF_016097555.1 Gigantopelta aegis
TGTTAAACCACCCCATGATAATGTATTTATGAAGATGGACTAGTGTTAAACCACCCCATGCTAATGTGTTTATGATGATGGACTAGTGTTAAACCACCCCATGATAATGTGTTTATGATGATGGACTAGTGTTAAACCACCCCATTATAATGTGTTTATGATGGACTAGTGTTAAACCACCCGCTCATAATGTGTTTATGATGGACTAGTGTTAAACCACCCCATGATAATGTGTTCATGATAACGTGGACTAGTGTTAAACCACCCCATGATAATGTGTTTATGAAGATGGACTAGTGTTAAACCACCCCATGATAATGTGTTTATGAAGATGGACTAGTGTTAAACCACCCCATGATAATGTGTTTATGAAGATGGACTAGTGTTAAACCACCCCATGATAATGTGTTTATGAAGATGGACTAGTGTTAAACCACCCCATGATAATGTGTTTATGAAGATGGACTAGTGTTAAACCACCCCATGATAATGTGTTTATGAAGATGGACTAGTGTTAAACCACCCCATGATATCGTGTTTATGATGATGGACTAGTGTTAAACCACCCCATGATAATGTGTTTATGATAACGTGGACTAGTGTTAAACCACCCCCTGATAATGTGTTTATGATAACGTGGACTAATATTTTATTTGTTCTTACAGCTATGGTGTTTGGAGATTTCGAAAACGACACCACGTTCAATATCAGTGATGATTCGTGTCTTCCTGGTTTTGACTTTCATCAATTCACGCACTACTCTGTTATTCCTGCAGTACGTATAGTTTAATACTGGTTTTAAAGTCCACCAATTCACGCACTACTCTGTTATTCACGTAGTTTCTCCCTGAATTCGTCAATTCACGGACAACTACTCTATTTTTCCTGCAGTACGTATAGTTGAACTCTACTGATGATACGTGTCTTCCTGGTTTCGACTTTAATCAATTCACACACTACTTCGTTATTCCTGCAGTACGTATAGTTGAACTCCAGTGATGATACGCGCCTTCTTGGTTTCATCAATTCACGCACTACTCCTTTATTCCTGCAGTACGTATAGTTGAACTCTATTAATGATACGTGTCTTCCTGGTTTCGACTTTCATCAATTCACGCACTACGCTGTTATTCCTGAACTAGGCATATTTTATTACCGGTGATGATCATGTCGTCCTGGTTTCATCAGTTCACAGACTACTTCGCTATTCCTGCAGTACATGTACGTATAGTTTAATACAAGTGATGATACGTTTCTTCGTTCATTCATTTATCCTTTGCGCACGTGGTGTACCATTTCGGTGTGATAACATTAAATATCATCATCATTATATATTATATAATATTATATAATATTGTATTATATTATATTATTATAATTATTATTTAATAGTAGTAGTATTAATAGTAAAATTATTATTATTACTTTACTACTACTACTACTACTACTACTACTACTTCTATTACTACTACTACTACTACTATTACTACTACTACTACTACTACTACTACTACTACTACTACTACTACTACTACTACTACTACTATCATTATTACCTTTTTTTATTTTATAATTACTATTATTTACGTTGTGTTTCCTCAGACTCTAATAATTGGAATGCTCGCCTTTCTTGAACATCGACGATCACATGTCGATATCTGTGGAGGGAGACCTGCTCTCATCGTGTAAGTAGAACGTAGTAGTAATGACAACCAAATCTAACTGGCACTCTACGATCGCCTCTGTCCAGGATTCCCCATCGGTGGCCCCATTGGGATATTTCTCGTTCCAGCGAGTGCTCCACAACTGGTGTAACAAAGGCCGTGGTATGTACTATCCTGTCTGCGGGATGGTGCACATAAAAGATCCCTGGCTGCTAATCGAAAAGAGTAGCCCATGAAGTGGCGACAGCGGATTTCATCCTTTTATATCTGTATGGTCCTTAACCATATGTATGACGTCATATAACGGTAAATAAAATGTGGTGCGTGTGTCGTTAAATAAAACATTTCCTTCCTTCCTGTCCAGGATTGGTTTTACATTTCGCTTATTCACCATACTGACACGGTGGTGTTCCCTGTATCCTTTCTGAGTTTTGTGTTTGTTAGTCTGTTTGTTTGAACCATTACAGCTGTACTTGCACAATTTTGGGGGTCGGGATTTAGCTCAGTCTGTTGAGTGCTCGCTTGAGGTGCTTGCATCGCAGGATCGAACCACCTCGGTGCATACATTTAACTGTTGGGGGTTTTCTCGTTACAACCAGTGCACCACAACTGGTCAAATGCAGTGGTTTGTGTTTTTCTGTCTGTGGGAAAGTGCATATAAAAGATCTCTTGCTACTAATGGGAAAATGTAGCGGGTTTCCTTTCTGAGAAATATGTCATACTTACCAAATGTTTGACCAATAGCCGATGATTAATTAATAAATGTGCTCTATTAATTATTTTTTTAATACAAATAAAATAGATAAATAAATGTGCTCTATTGGTGTCGTTAAACAAAACAAACTTTTTCACAATTTTTGTTTTGCAGGCCACTGCATTTCCTGGATGGCTATGAAGATCGGTTCGGGTATGCTGCCGGGTTTGGCGCCATCACTAACCTCATCATCAGTTTATTCACTAACGCCAACGTTTACCCATTCTCCGTGCCGATATGGGCGGCAGGTTGGTCTGTTGATTTTATTTGATAATTACTCTTGAGTAAATCTGAACGACAAAACTGTAATACGTGATTAGGACCGTATCTCCGCACAATGCAAGAGTCGAATGGATATTTTGCAAAATTGTGGTTGATTCCATAAATCTCTATCTAGTACCTCATCTATAACACGTAGAGATCTTGTACCGGAGATTTCATCCTTCTTGAATCTTTATCTAGTGCCTTATCTATAGAAGGACAACCACTCCCGAGGAGATCCTGTACTGGAGATTTCATCCTTCTTGAATCTCTAGTGCCTCGTCTATAGAATGACAGTCACTCCCAATGAGATCCTGTACTGGAGTTCTTATCCTTCTTGAATCTCTACTGGAGTTCTCATCCTTCTTGAATCTCTATCTAGTGCCTCGTCTATAGAATGACAGCCAGTCCCAAGGAGATCCTGTACTGAAGATTTCATCCTTCTTGAATCTTCATCTAGTGTCTCATCTATAGAAGGACAGCCGCACCCGAGGAGATCCTGTACTGGGGATTGTATCCTTCTTGAATCTCTATCTAGTGCCTCATCTATAGAAGGACAGCCACTTCCAAGAAGATCCTGTACTGGACATTTCATCCTTCTTGAATCTTTATCCACTGCCTCATCTATAGAAGGACAACCACTCCTAAGGAGATCCTGTACTGCACATTTCATCCTTCTTGAATCTTTATCCAGTGTCTCATCTATAGAACGAGAGCCATTCCCGAGGAGCTCCTGTACTGGAGATTTCATCCTTGCATCTATATCTGGTGTCTCATCATGGTTGCTTTGTCAGTTACCTTTGCAAAATAATTAGATATAAACAGCAACATACCTGATGGGAAGAGGTAATAATTTCACCCCGAATAAACTGTTTATTTCTGTTGCAAACGTAAAGGTGTCAATTGAATGTCAAGAGCTTTTCATGTGTCATCATTAATATTAACCAATGTTTACGGTAAACATCTAGAAGTGATGTTCATTGAGACACACACAAACAGTCTGAAATGGTTACGACATACATCTAGAATTGATATTCAGTAAGTCATACGATTAATGATATTGGTGTATGATGAATTGCTTTAATGTTTTAGCTCTGCTCATTCAGCTGAGTGCTCTAGAGTACAGCGTCATATGTTTCCCGCTGTTTGCATGTATAGCTACACGACACAAGCTGGTCGGAGCCATCACGTTATTTCTGTACAGTACACTGTGGTAAGACTTTTAGGGCCCGACTGATTGTTGTAGTAGCTGATATTTTAGCTTTTATATATATATATATATATATATATATATATATATATATATATATATATATATATATGCTGATTGTTATTCTATTGGTTGTTACAGATGTTAGTGATAGTAGTTTGTGGTAGATATTGTTGTTCTTGAGTTTGGGACGTAGCCCAGTGGTAAAGCGTCCGCCTGATGCGCGGTCGGTTTGGGATCGATCCCCGTCGGTGCGGCCGTTGGGCTATTTCTCGTCCGAGTCAGTGCACCACGACTGTATATCAAAGGCCGTGGTATGTGTTATCCTGTCTGTTGGATGGTGCATAGAAATATATTTTTCCCTATTAATGGACAACTGTAGCGGGTTTCCTCTTTAAGACTATAATTATGTCAAAATTACCAAATGTTTGACACCCAGTAGCCGATGATTAATAAATCAATGTGCTCTAGTGGTGTCGTTAAACAATACAAAATTTAACTTTGTTGTTGTTGACATTGTGTATGGACGTTGTTCAGATATATGTGGTTGGGACTGTGCATGGTTGGTGATGGTTGATATGGATGAGGTTGATAGCCAGAACCGTCTGTGTGCGAAGGTATTGTTTGCTAAGAAACATTTTAATGGTTAAAGTTTCAGAACAATCTGGAAGGAAGGAAGGAAGGAATTGTTTTATTTAACGACGCACTCAACACATTTTATTTACGGATATATGGCGTCAGACATATGGTTAAGGACCACACAAGTATTGAGAGAGGAAACCCGCTGTCCTACTTCATGGGCTACTCTTGGATTAGCAGCAAGGGATCTTTTATATGCACCATCCCACAGACAGGATAGTACATACCACGGCCTTTGTTACACCAGTTGTGGAGCACTGGCTGGAACGAGAAATAGCCCAATGGGTCCACCGTCGGGGATCGATCCTAGACCGACCTCGCATCAAGCGAACGCTTTACCACTGGGCTACGTTCCGACCCAATCTGAAAGGAAATCAATGTTGTTTGGATTTTTGTTAGTGGTAGTATTGGTATTGTTAGTGGTAGTATTGGTATTGTTAGTGGTAGTATTGGTATTGTTAGTGGTAGTATTGGTATTGTTAGTGGTAGTATTGGTATTGTTTTATTTGTTAGTGGTAGTATTGGTATTGTTAGTGGTAGTATTGGTATTGTTAGTGGTAGTATTGGTATTGTTAGTGGTAGTATTGGTTTTGTTTGTGGTAGTATTGGTTTTGTTAGTGGTAGTATTGGTATTGTTAGTGGTAGTATTGGTATTGTTAGTGGTAGTATTGGTATTGTTAGTGGTAGTATTGGTATTGTTAGTGGTAGTATTGGTATTGTTTTATTTGTTAGTGGTAGTATTGGTATTGTTAGTGGTAGTATTGGTATTGTTAGTGGTAGTATTGGTATTGTTAGTGGTAGTATTGGTTTTGTTAGTGGTAGTATTGGCATTGTTAGTGGTAGTATTGGCATTGTTAGTGGTAGTATTGGTATTGTTAGTGGTAGTATTGGTTTTGTTAGTGGTAGTATTGGTATTGTTAGTGGTAGTATTGGTATTGTTAGTGGTAGTATTGGTATTGTTAGTGGTAGTATTGGTATTGTTTTATTTGTTAGTGGTAGTATTGGTATTGTTAGTGGTAGTATTGGTATTGTTAGTGGTAGTATTGGTATTGTTAGTCGTAGTATTGGTTTTGTTAGTGGTAGTATTGGTATTGTTAGTGGTAGTACTGGTATTGTTTGTGGTAGTATTGGTATTGTTAGTGGTAGTATTGGTATTATTAGTGGTAGTATTGGTATTGTTTTATTTGTTAGTGGTAGTATTGGTATTGTTAGTGGTAGTATTGGTATTGTTAGTGGTAGTATTGGTATTGTTAGTGGTAGTATTGGTATTGTTAGTGGTAGTATTGGTTTTGTTAGTGGTAGTATTGGTATTGTTTTATTTGTTAGTGGTAGTATTGGTATTGTTTTATTTGTTAGTGGTAGTATTGGTATTGTTAGTGGTAGTATTGGTTTTGTTAATGGTAGTATTGGTATTGTTAGTGGTAGTATTGGTTTTGTTTGTGGTAGTATTGGTTTTGTTAGTGGTAGTATTGGTATTGTTAGTGGTAGTATTGGTATTGTTAGTGGTAGTATTGGTATTGTTAGTGGTAGTATTGGTATTGTTAGTGGTAGTATTGGTATTGTTTTATTTGTTAGTGGTAGTATTGGTATTGTTAGTGGTAGTATTGGTATTGTTAGTGGTAGTATTGGTATTGTTAGTGGTAGTATTGGTTTTGTTAGTGGTAGTATTGGCATTGTTAGTGGTAGTATTGGCATTGTTAGTGGTAGTATTGGTATTGTTAGTGGTAGTATTGGTTTTGTTAGTGGTAGTATTGGTATTGTTAGTGGTAGTATTGGTATTGTTAGTGGTAGTATTGGTATTGTTAGTGGTAGTATTGGTATTGTTTTATTTGTTAGTGGTAGTATTGGTATTGTTAGTGGTAGTATTGGTATTGTTAGTGGTAGTATTGGTATTGTTAGTCGTAGTATTGGTTTTGTTAGTGGTAGTATTGGTATTGTTTTATTTGTTAGTGGTAGTATTGGTATTGTTAGTGGTAGTACTGGTATTGTTTGTGGTAGTATTGGTATTGTTAGTGGTAGTATTGGTATTGTTAGTGGTAGTATTGGTATTGTTTTATTTGTTAGTGGTAGTATTGGTATTGTTAGTGGTAGTATTGGTATTGTTAGTGGTAGTATTGGTATTGTTAGTCGTAGTATTGGTATTGTTAGTGGTAGTATTGGTTTTGTTAGTGGTAGTATTGGTATTGTTTTATTTGTTAGTGGTAGTATTGGTATTGTTTTATTTGTTAGTGGTAGTATTGGTATTGTTAGTGGTAGTATTGGTTTTGTTAGTGGTAGTATTGGTATTGTTAGTGGTAGTATTGGTATTGTTAGTGGTAGTATTGGTTTTGTTAGTGGTAGTATTGGTATTGTTAGTGGTAGTATTGGTATTGTTTTATTTGTTAGTGGTAGTATTGGTATTGTTAGTGGTAGTATTGGTATTGTTTGTGGTAGTATTGGTATTGTTAGTGGTAGTATTGGTATTGTTAGTGGTAGTATTGGTATTGTTTTATTTGTTAGTGGTAGTATTGGTATTGTTAGTGGTAGTATTGGTATTGTTAGTGGTAGTATTGGTATTGTTTGTGGTAGTATTGGTTTTGTTAGTGGTAGTATTGGTATCGTTAGTGGTAGTATTGGTATTGTTAGTGGTAGTATTGGTATTGTTTTATTTGTTAGTGGTAGTATTGGTATTGTTAGTGGTAGTATTGGTATTGTTAGTGGTAGTATTGGTATTGTTAGTGGTAGTATTGGTTTTGTTTGTGGTAGTATTGGTTTTGTTAGTGGTACTATTGGTATTGTTAGTGGTAGTATTGGTATTGTTAATGGTAGTATTGGTATTGTTAGTGGTAGTATTGGTATTGTTAGTGGTAGTATTGGTATTGTTTTATTTGTTAGTGGTAGTATTGGTATTGTTAGTGGTAGTATTGGTATTGTTAGTGGTAGTATTGGTATTGTTAGTGGTAGTATTGGTATTGTTAGTGGTAGTATTGGTTTTGTTAGTGGTAGTATTGGTATTGTTAGTGGTAGTATTGGTATTGTTAGTGGTAGTATTGGTATTGTTAGTGGTAGTATTGGTTTTGTTAGTGGTAGTATTGGTATTGTTAGTGGTAGTATTGGTATTGTTAGTGGTAGTATTGGTATTGTTTTATTTATTAGTGGTAGTATTGGTATTGTTAGTGGTAGTATTGGTATTGTTAGTGGTAGTATTGGTATTGTTAGTCGTAGTATTGGTTTTGTTAGTGGTAGTATTGGTATTGTTTTATTTGTTAGTGGTAGTATTGGTATTGTTAGTGGTAGTACTGGTATTGTTTGTGGTAGTATTGGTATTGTTAGTGGTAGTATTGGTATTGTTAGTGGTAGTATTGGTATTGTTTTATTTGTTAGTGGTAGTATTGGTATTGTTAGTGGTAGTATTGGTTTTGTTAGTGGTAGTATTGGTATTGTTTTATTTGTTAGTGGTAGTATTGGTATTGTTTTATTTGTTAGTGGTAGTATTGGTATTGTTAGTGGTAGTATTGGTTTTGTTAGTGGTAGTATTGGTGTTGTTAGTGGTAGTATTGGTATTGTTAGTGGTAGTATTGGTATTGTTAGTGGTAGTATTGGTTTTGTTAGTGGTAGTATTGGTATTGTTAGTGGTAGTATTGGTATTGTTTTATTTGTTAGTGGTAGTATTGGTATTGTTAGTGGTAGTATTGGTATTGTTAGTGGTAGTATTGGTATTGTTAGTGGTAGTATTGGTATTGTTTTATTTGTTAGTGGTAGTATTGGTATTGTTAGTGGTAGTATTGGTATTGTTAGTGGTAGTATTGGTATTGTTTGTGGTAGTATTGGTTTTGTTAGTGGTAGTATTGGTATCGTTAGTGGTAGTATTGGTATTGTTAGTGGTAGTATTGGTATTGTTTTATTTGTTAGTGGTAGTATTGGTATTGTTAGTGGTAGTATTGGTATTGTTAGTGGTAGTATTGGTATTGTTAGTGGTAGTATTGGTTTTGTTTGTGGTAGTATTGGTTTTGTTAGTGGTAGTATTGGTATTGTTAGTGGTAGTATTGGTATTGTTAGTGGTAGTATTGGTATTGTTAGTGGTAGTATTGGTATTGTTTTATTTGTTAGTGGTAGTATTGGTATTGTTAGTGGTAGTATTGGTATTGTTAGTGGTAGTATTGGTTTTGTTAGTGGTAGTATTGGTATTGTTAGTGGTAGTATTGGTATTGTTAGTGGTAGTATTGGTATTGTTAGTGGTAGTATTGGTTTTGTTAGTGGTAGTATTGGTATTGTTAGTGGTAGTATTGGTATTGTTAGTGGTAGTATTGGTATTGTTTTATTTGTTAGTGGTAGTATTGGTATTGTTAGTGGTAGTATTGGTATTGTTAGTGGTAGTATTGGTATTGTTAGTCGTAGTATTGGTTTTGTTAGTGGTAGTATTGGTATTGTTTTATTTGTTAGTGGTAGTATTGGTATTGTTAGTGGTAGTACTGGTATTGTTTGTGGTAGTATTGGTATTGTTAGTGGTAGTATTGGTATTGTTAGTGGTAGTATTGGTATTGTTTTATTTGTTAGTGGTAGTATTGGTATTGTTAGTGGTAGTATTGGTTTTGTTAGTGGTAGTATTGGTATTGGTTTATTTGTTAGTGGTAGTATTGGTATTGTTTTATTTGTTAGTGGTAGTATTGGTATTGTTAGTGGTAGTATTGGTTTTGTTAGTGGTAGTATTGGTGTTGTTAGTGGTAGTATTGGTATTGTTAGTGGTAGTATTGGTATTGTTAGTGGTAGTATTGGTTTTGTTAGTGGTAGTATTGGTATTGTTAGTGGTAGTATTGGTATTGTTTTATTTGTTACTGGTAGTATTGGTATTGTTAGTGGTAGTATTGGTATTGTTTGTGGTAGTATTGGTATTGTTAGTGGTAGTATTGGTATTGTTAGTGGTAGTATTGGTATTGTTTTATTTGTTAGTGGTAGTATTGGTATTGTTAGTGGTAGTATTGGTATTGTTAGTGGTAGTATTGGTATTGTTTGTGGTAGTATTGGTTTTGTTAGTGGTAGTATTGGTATCGTTAGTGGTAGTATTGGTATTGTTAGTGGTAGTATTGGTATTGTTTTATTTGTTAGTGGTAGTATTGGTATTGTTAGTGGTAGTATTGGTATTGTTAGTGGTAGTATTGGTATTGTTTGTGGTAGTATTGGTATTGTTAGTGGTAGTATTGGTATTGTTAGTGGTAGTATTGGTATTGTTAGTGGTAGTATTGGTATTGTTTTATTTGTTAGTGGTAGTATTGGTATTGTTAGTGGTAGTATTGGTATTGTTAGTGGTAGTATTGGTATTGTTAGTGGTAGTATTGGTTTTGTTTGTGGTAGTATTGGTATTATTAGTGGTAGTATTGGTATTGTTAGTGGTAGTATTGGTATTGTTAGTGGTAGTATTGGCATTGTTAGTGGTAGTATTGGTTTTGTTAGTGGTAGTATTGGTTTTGTTAGTGGTAGTATTGGTTTTGTTAGTGGTAGTATTGGTATTGTTAGTGGTAGTATTGGTATTGTTAGTGGTAGTATTGGTATTGTTAGTGGTAGTATTGGTATTGTTTTATTTGTTAGTGGTAGTATTGGTATTGTTAGTGGTAGTATTGGTATTGTTAGTGGTAGTATTGGTATTGTTAGTGGTAGTATTGGTATTGTTAGTGGTAGTACTGGTATTGTTTGTGGTAGTATTGGTATTGTTAGTGGTAGTATTGGTATTGTTAGTGGTAGTACTGGTATTGTTTGTGGTAGTATTGGTATTGTTAGTGGTAGTATTGGTATTGTTAGTGGTAGTATTGGTATTGTTTTATTTGTTAGTGGTAGTATTGGTATTGTTAGTGGTAGTATTGGTATTGTTAGTGGTAGTATTGGTATTGTTAGTGGTAGTATTGGTTTTGTTAGTGGTAGTATTGGTATTGTTTTATTTGTTAGTGGTAGTATTGGTATTGTTTTATTTGTTAGTGGTAGTATTGGTATTGTTAGTGGTAGTATTGGTATTGTTAGTGGTAGTATTGGTATTGTTAGTGGTAGTATTGGTTTTGTTAGTGGTAGTATTGGTATTGTTAGTGGTAGTATTGGTATGGTTTTATTTGTTAGTGGTTTTGGTATTGTTAGTGGTAGTATTGGTATTGTTAGTGGTAGTATTGGTATTGTTAGTGGTAGTATTGGTATTGTTAGTGGTAGTATTGGTTTTGTTAGTGGTAGTATTGGTATTGTTTGTGGTAGTATTGGTATTGTCTGTGGTAGTATTGGTATTGTCTGTGGTAGTATTGGTATTGTTTTATTTGTTAGTGGTAGTATTGGTATTGTTTGTGGTAGTATTGGTATTGTTTTATTTGTTAGTGGTAGTATTGGTATTGTTTTATTTGTTAGTGGTAGTATTGGTATTGTTAGTGGTAGTATTGGTATTGTTTTATTTGTTAGTGGTAGTATTGGTATTGTTAGTGGTAGTATTGGTATTGTTTTATTTGTTAGTGGTAGTATTGGTATTGTTAGTGGTAGTATTGGTATTGTTTTATTTGTTAGTGGTAGTATTGGTATTGTTTTATTTGTTGTTGTTTTGGGGGTTTTCTATAATTTTTAACACTTATTTTATAATCAGACGTCATTACCAAAAGTGTAGTCGTATTCAGCAACATCTAATAAAAATCGACTTGTTCGAATTCTAGTTGCATATTGCAAGTTATGATGAAAATGTTTATGACTATTCATAACCGTTCAGAACCTTTTTAACTCTTGTTGACCATAATGATAAACAGGCCCGTAGGAACCGGGGGTGGGTGGGTTGGTGGGTGGGTGGGTGGGGTGGGGTTAAATATTAATGTTTGCCATTGTAACCAAAATCTGATATAGAGTTTGTACCCGATCCGTCAGTGCCCCCCCCCCCCCCCCCCCCCCCCCCCCCCCCCCCCCCCCCCCCCCCCCCCCGCCTCCCGAAGTCGTTCCTACAGGCCTGATAAATCCTTTTAATGTGTATGTGAAGTCAACATGTTTGAACGATTACAGAATGCTTACACTTTTCAGGTTTCTGGCGACCGTTGTGTATCGACTGCAAGTTGAGTGTCAGTATTCTGTTCAAGGAGCTAACAAGGTGTATATGGCAGTTTATCCTGCAGTCGTATAGACAGTGGCGGATCCAGAAAATCCATTTAGGGGGGCCCCAGTGACATGAGGTGGAATGCAAAGGGAACTTTGGGGGAAGTTTTGAGGAGGATCGCAAAAACATGAAAATTAATATATAATAAAATTATAACTATGGCAAAAGTTAGGGGGCTGGGCCCTAGATCCGCCTCTGATAGACATACTTTGGCAAGATCAGACTGAATAATTCTGTTTCTGTAAAGTTACATACTAGTATCATATTTTATATTTATATATTTATTTTAAAAATTATTTGTCTATTTTATATTTATATCTTATGTTCAATGGCTTTACAACCAAGATATGATGACTAGATAAAGTTATATATTTTTGGTCATACATGTAAGTAATGTGACATAAGTCCGACTCGACTCGAGTATTTCAGACTAGATTTTCAATAAACATATTTTTAAATAATTCGTTTTAGTACAGGATATATAAATAATATTTAGTATCACGATAAGGATACAAAACTTGTATATTTATTTATGAATTAGACTTTAGAAACACTTTTTGAATGTGACAAACTGGAGCTAGCGGCTTATAAACAATGACATCATATATCTTGTATGACGCCATCCTATAACAGCCTTGCTAGGTTGATGATACTCGATTTGCGTACAAAATCTGGAATAAATAATGGTTTTCCTATTATTCATGTGGGATTGCAGGATAAATAAAAGATCCGGTTACTGCCTTAAGATATCGGCTTTATCCTGCTCAGGTCGAATGGCTAATACCATGCTGACCTTCGCAGGATGTATATACAGTAACCCGTTATTCTCTGTCTATCAAATAGCAGAATGTCTACTAAACTGTATGCGAGGTGCCAGTGCTTTAACAAATATCCTAATCCTTTCTCTTTTTTTACCCAGGGATACAAAGTACAGCTAATACTGTCTCAGGCACCAATTTTTTTCTGTTATGCTTACCTGATGCTGCGATCCATTCACTCGATATACATGTGTTTCCACAAACAGAAATATGTGCTGGAGGTAGGGAATATACTTTTATATGTCATGTTTATTGATATGTTCTATTCACTCGATACGCATGTTTTTACAAACACAAATTTGAACTACAGGTAGATTATGAATATTGCATAGCTACTGATTCTGTGGATTATCTCCTGAATCAGAAAATAACATACATATTGACAGGGTTTCTGCCAGAGGGTAAAACGGATATGGCGCTATACCCTAATGTTTTGGCAGATATAATTTGTTTAAATTAATTTTTTGACAAAATTAATTTCTCTTTACATTACTGTATGATTTTCTCAACCCTAACCCTAAACGTAATTCATTTTCTTTCTGGGGAGGCCGCCCATATCCCCTGTTGACTGTGGTTGCATTCCATTCCATATTTCCGACGCCATATAACCGTAAATGAAATGTGTTGAGTGCGTCGTTAAATTAAACATTTCCTATCTTCCTTCCATTTCATAGCGCCATACCCAAACATTTATTTCTAGCAGAAACACTCATTGGAAAAACCTATTTTGTTTAAGTATGCATGTTCGATACCATGTTCTGTTCATATTATATATAATATACAAGTATGAGGCAAATGTCCTTGATTTATTATTTTAGTGATCTTTAGTTAATAAAAGGTCAGTGTGTAAATATAGTACTACCTATTTAGTCATGTTTGTCATTCACCCTCTCCTACTGCTGACACCATGTTCATTTGTTTATCACGCTGAATATTCTTTGAGACATCTTAGATAATAGCATTGTAGTGTACCAGAGGGCGGGACGTAGCCCAGTGGTAAAACGTTCGCTTGATGCGCGGTCGAACCAGTGGGTTATTTCTCGTTCCAGCCACTGTTCAACAGCAGATGTAACAAAATTTGTGGTATGTACTATCCTGTCTGTGGGATGGTTCATATAAACGATCCCTTGCTGCTAATCGAAAAGATTAGCCCATAAAGTGGTGACAGCGGGTTTCCTCTCTCAATATCTATGTGGTCCTTAACCATATGTCTGACGCCATATAACTGTAAATAAAATGTGTTGAGTGCGTCGTTAAATAAACCATATGCTTCCTTGTAGTGTACGATTCTAGTTACCACTACGTTGTTTCGTTTATGTACATAACCG
Source organism: Gigantopelta aegis (assembly GCF_016097555.1). NCBI lineage: Eukaryota > Metazoa > Mollusca > Gastropoda > Neomphalida > Peltospiridae > Gigantopelta > Gigantopelta aegis. Next base: position 49,861,214 of record NC_054700.1, read on the forward strand.
TAACTCAGCATATTAAACTTTGGCACATTGTTGTCTGTTCAAAGAATTTTTTTTTATGCATAATGATTTCTATAGCATGTTTTCCCTTTTACAGGAAAACACAGATGTTATTCACCCTCACCAAGCACTGTATGTAAGAGTGCTACTCGATGCCAAGAACTACAGCTCGTAAGTCGTATTGTTGTTGTCGTATTAAAGAGACATTCCTGAGTTTGCTGCATTGTAAGATGTTTCCGACTAATAAAATTGTTCTACGATTAAACTTACATATTAAATATATTTTCTTGTTTAGAATATCAATGTATGTATATTCAATGTGTTTTGGTCGTGTTAATATTTGGAAGAAGCCCAAACTGGATTTTGTCTTCAAATAATTTCGTACGTACGAAAAAAATATATTTTAGGAAATAAAATGAAATTTAACCTAGTAAAAATATTAGAAAGATCAGAAACACGTTTAATATACAGCCACTAATATTTTGTGCAGAAAAACATATTTGATATGTAATTACAATCGTTAAAAAGTCTTTGTTAGTCGATAACATCTTAAAAATTGCAGCAAACTCAGGAATATCCCTTTAAACTTGGCGTTCGGTGAACATTATTTTTCTTGTCCTAACCCTAACATAACCTTCATCCAGTAACTCAAATATTATGAATTCGGCAATGATCTCATCGGACATCAACTGACGAAGTTGCTGGCGGATTTTCAAAACAAACAAATAGATCCGAGATATGTATTGTATTACCTTCTTCACACAGGAAAACATTGTCAAAACATCCCTTTCACTTTGCCTTGTGCAGCGATACGCTTGTTGAATATGTCCACGATATGTAACACGGAAAAGTTAGCGAAAACAAAACATTAGGTAATTCGGCGAGGTCATAGAAATCGCCAATATTTCATCAACGCTAAATTTAAAGATTATAACAGACTGTTCCGAAAAACAAACTTTAGTGTGACTGTTTTGTCAGTGTTTACTAGAATAAAGAACACTGGTTACACGCTACTGCTTAAACTACTTGTATATGTATAGCAAACAACAGTGGTAACTTAGTTGACATACACATTACTACAGTTTTCTATCACATTCAAGTTGTCTGTAGCTGCACATGCATGAAACCTCAGTTGTACAGGGGTATGTTAAAGGTACTCTCTCTCGTTCTCTCTCTCTCTCTCTCTCTCTCTCTCTCTCTCTCTCTCTCTCTCTCTCTCTCTCTCTCTCTCTCTCTCTCTCTCTCTCTCTCTCTCTCTGTAGCTGCACAACATCAAAATGTATCAATCTGTAGGACAAAACCGTAATACATGGTCAGGACCGTGTCTCTGCACAATGCAGAGTGGATTGGGCGTTTGGCAAAATAGTGATTGATTCTGTGAATTAGAATCTAGAGCCTCGTCTATAGGAGGACATATATTCCCGTGGGGCGGGACGTAGCCCAGTGGTACAGAGCTCGCTCGATGCGCGGTCGGTGTGGGATCGATCCCCTTCGGTGGGCCCATTGGGCTATTTCTCGTACCAGCCAGTGCACCACGACTGGTATATCAAAGGCCGTGGTATGTGCTACCCTGTCTGTGGGATGGCGCATATAAAAGATCTTTTGCTGCTTATTGAAAAGAGTAGCCCATGAAGTGGCGACAGCGGATTTCCACTCTCAATATTTGTGTGGTCCTTTATCATATGTCCGACGTCATATAACCGTAAATAAAATGTGTTGAGTGCGTCATTAACTAAAACATTCCCTTCTGTTCCCGTATTCCCGATCGTACACCTGAATATACTCTGAACAAGTGAATCGGCTAAATGTCTATTGATCTCTGTTATTTCTACGGCTCACACTGACAGCTGAATGGGCTAAATGTCTGTTGATCTCTGTTATTTCTACGGCTCACACTGACAGCTGAATGGGCTAAATGTCTGTTGATCTCTGTTATTTCTACGGCTCACACTGACAGCTGAATCGGCTAAATGTCTATTGATCTCTGTTATTTCTACGGCTTACATTGACAGGGTTACTGCCAGAGGCTACAAAGGTAAACTTACGTACCCTAAAATCTTGGAAATTAATTGGATACATTATTATAATTTTTAGAAAGATTAAGTAAGAGAAACACCTTTTAAAATATGTCAAAGCACACGAAATGCTGTGTCTCATTTCAAAAGATTTGAAACCCATAACCACTTAGTAGTTTTGTTTTTATTAGTGCTCTACCAGCTGAGTTAAAGGGACATTCCTGAGTTTGCAGCATGGTAATATGTTTTCGACTAATAAAGTATTTCTACGATTAAACTTGCATATTAAATATATTTTCTTGTGTATATATTATATCAGTGTCTGTATATTCAATGTATTTCTGGTCGTCTTAATATTGGTAAGAAGCCATAACTGGATTTTGTTTTCAAATAATTACGTACGTACGAAAAACCCCACAATATTTTAGGAAATAAGATGAAATTTAACCTAGTACAAATATAAGAACGACGAGAAACACGTTTAATATACAACCACTAATATTTTATGCAGAAAAATATCTTTGATATGTAATTACAGTCGTTAAAAAGTCTCTGTTAGTCGATAACATTTTAAAAAGTGCAGTAAACTCAGGAATGTCCCTTTAATAGTCTAGCTACTGCCAGTAGGAGCACTTTGTATCAACACTACTATAATTACGTACCCTCAAAATATTGTCTGGTAAACTCAGGAATGTCCCTTTAATAGTCTAGCTACTGCCAGTAGGAGCACTTTGTATCAACACTACTATAATTACGTACCCTCAAAATATTGTCTGGTAAACTCAGTAATGTCCCTTTAATAGTCTAGCTACTGCCAGTAGGAGCACTTTGTATCAAGACTACTATAATTACGTACCCTCAAAATATTGTCTGGCAAAAAGCCTGACTGACTGCATTTTATCACATCTAATGTCACTGATTGGAACATTGTGAAGGAGGTAATGCTATCAACATTTCATCCGTTTGTTTTTCTTTCGTGATAGTGACACCACTAAACCGGATGAGATCTGGTATAAGAGATGGTACCGCAAGATACATAAGCCGGTTTGTGGATTTAAATATCCTGTGAGAATTGTGGCTACCGTCTTCGTCGTTATCTCAATTTCATATCAGGTAAGAGTCGAATACCGATGTGGTGCGCATGGACCCAGCATACATATTTCTTTTTATAGGTCACCTGCTAATCCAGTTAACAGTTAGTACATCATTTAGATCATATTTGTCACTTTTGGTTTTTATGGTAGATCATTTGTTATGGTTAGTATTATTTCCTAACTTGACTGTTGTGCGGCCAGAACAATGTAGACCGTGGACCCACTATAACCCCCCCCCCCCCCCCCCCCCCCCCCCCCCCAGGATTTTATGACATAAGTCTATCTGTAAAGCCTGTCTATAGAGATATTCAAATCAGCTTGTCTGCAAGCAATCTGTTGGTGGATGTGCCCGTGGGGCACATTTGAATGTAGGTACCCTACGTACCTTGGAAATACACAAATATATATTTAATATTCACTTTAATTGAACTAATTGACTTGTTATGTTCTAAACAAGAATGTTTAATCTTGCTTCATATAATATGTATATAAACAATGCATATTTCACCACAAATATGACTCATTCACACACACTAAAATTGAATATTTGCAAGAAAACCATCACATCAGAAGAGTAGATTTACCCACTTTTTAAAACTTCCAACTGTAAATAAATTACATACATATAAACCACTATAACAATAAAGTTACTTATATGTTACTTGAAAATATACATGTTAATAGAAAAGAATGACAACCAGTGCTGATTTATTAACTTTAAAATTTGGAAGTAGTTGTCTAACGAATATTATTTAATTTTATATCGGTAAACATGGCGGACACTTTCTTGGGAACAAGTTTTCTGAAGAAAAAAACAAGGTGAGTAACAATATTTTTGTTTTCATTATTAAAATGGTGTCCTTATATAATGATTTTATAAAAGAACCTTGTGAACAAAGAGTGAATTTATTACACTTTCTATTTTTATATGCTATACATAAAATCCCAACATGGAGTTTTAAAATGCATTTTATCTGCATTATCACAAATACAAGACAAGTGTCCTTAACATATACACAATGCATAAAGTTAACCAGTAATATTAAAACTCCTTAAGTGCATGTGTTCTGTTAATTGTTCCAGCTACATTACTTGGAAATTTAGTAACATTTGAAGGCTGGTGCTAAATCAACTTTTTATAAAGATACTATTTCTAAAAAGCAATATCATTATATATTCAACATCAGATGACTTTTGTGTCAAATGGAAAATACACATTTTAAAAACTGTGATATGTATAAAAACTGTAAATATGTATAAAAACTGTAAATATGTATAAAAACTTAATCTAAACAAAGTTTTAACTTTCCTTCAGTTTTAATGATAACATTTAGCACACTTGAAATAATAAAGTCCAATATGTCACACTTTGTGACTAATGTAATTGCCATGTTTATTATAACATGGAGAGTTTTCTGTTTGAAAGGATGTTACAGTTTATAAGTGACAGTGATATCACAGTGCACAATGCTGCTTGCCAAAAGTGTAGTATCTTTACACAGCCGATCTTGGTAGTTAATATAGCTTTTCTGGAGTGCTGAAACATTATTGTAAACATTCTTGATAGTAAAATCAAATATGTATGAAGGAAAGATTGTCAAATTAGTTACATTTATACGGAAGAATGGTAATATGTTTTACATAAATATAATTTTTCTTCATCTTATTATTGCAGTTGACTCTTAGACAAACCTTTCCATGATGGCTGAGAGAAGAAGAGATGAAAAACCGTTGAAACTGACATCTCCTAGTTTCCAAAAATAAACACAAAAGCACTCCTGGTTTGATATGCATTACTCATTTCATCAGACAGGAAAGTAAGGCCATTATCTGAAGCTTGTTTTAAAAATATTAAAGAAATTGTTAAATTCAGGAAGTCTCGGGAGAAATCAAATGAAAAATTAGATGACATTTCATCTTCAGTGCCAGAAAACTACTGGTCACATGTTTCCAGACTCTTGAAACGAAAGAACCTCCCAGTAATAACAATGGCCCATGTTGTTTAAAGAAACGCAGAACATCTTCAGAACAGTCTTTAAACACCATATTGTTTCCTGCGAACAGATGTTTATTTTGTGACAAAAATCGAATTAGAAAACAGGGAAAAGAGGAAAGACTTGTGAAATGTATAACTAAAACCTCAGAGCTGTCGATACAGAGAGCTGCAGAAAAACAACACGATGAAGACATTCTACTAAAGGTAAAGGATGTTGATTTAGTATCCAGAGAAGCACACAATCATGCTTCTTGTCGGAAGGACTACACACGTACTGTAGAACGCAATGTCAAGTTAAGTAAAGACATTAAAGTAATTGAGGAACAAAATGCACACAAAGCAGCTTTTGAGTAGATAACGCATTACATCAAGGAAAGTATTATTGAAGGGTCCAATGTTGAACAGATGTCAATTAAAAGAGAACGGTACCTTCAGTTCATGCTTAAAAACAGTCCACAATTTTACAATACAGAATACAAATCATATAAGCTTAAATCAAAGCTAGTAAAGCAGTTTGGCAGTCAGCTTCAGTTTTGGCAACCCAATTACAGGAGTGAACTTGTTTATTCGTCTGGTGTTCTAAAGGGACATGCAGTTGAATCAGCATTTGAAATCGCAGCTTCAGATTAAAAACGATTGGAAGAGGCAGCTTTGGTCCTTCGCAGGTTCATTATAAATGCACACAATAATTGCCAACAAATGCCATGGCCCCCATCTCCACGATTTCTTCTTAGCGATACAATTCAGCCACCAGCACGACTTCAAGATTTTATCACATATCTGATTACTGGCAAGAAAATGCAATATTCATCCGAGAAAAAACAGACTGGTATTGTCATTTGCTCAGGATATATGCCAAGCTGTTACAAGAAGACAGTGGATAATGCCAAAGCACCTCTTACTTGGAATGACATCAAGGAACATTACAGGTAGTACAGAAATTGTTACCCTAGTCCATCGTTTTGGTCACTGTGCATCATATTCTAGTCTGTTTGAGCTGGAAACGGCGATGTGTAAGAATATTGATGACAGATGTAGTGTACTGCCATCAACAGTTCACCCTGGAAGAAATATTGTCACCCACATGTGTTGGGATAATTTTGACTTGAGAGAAGAAACACCATCTGGCTCAGGAGCCCATGGAATCATTATCCAAGAGGTCTCAGAGGATAATGGTGGAACTTCGGCCAATGTCTCCGACTCTGCTGAAAGAACAAAAGATCGATCTGTCATGTGTAAACCACAGGAAATGGAGCCATGCTTTGTTGAATAACAAGGCAGAGCCAAACTTGACCATATCCATTACCGATGTACCTAACTGTAAAGCTGAAGCTATGGCTGAACTGTCTGATATACTTTGGGTATGTACAAGAACCATGTTACAGAATGACAAGCAAACAGTGCCACCATAGGCAGGCTGGGTGTCTGTGACAGACAGCAGTTGCGAGGATGGCATTCATCAATCAACTGTTGACTACTTAGCCCCTGTATTTGCTCCAATCACAGAAAATTCAATTGTACAGCACATTTTAAAATTATGTCAAGAAGCTTCAAAAGATGTAGGTCAGCAATATACCATTGTAACATTTGATTTGGCTGTAGCAAAAAAAGCCTATAGACTCGTATGGCAGCACCCGCAAGTCTTTGGTGACATTATAGTTAGAATGGGTGGATTTCACTTCACATGCTCATACATGGGTGCACTTGGAAAGAGTATGCGGTGCAGTGGATTTGAGGATATTCTAGTTGAATCAGGGATCAATAGAGAAAGTGATGACAGGCAAGTATTACAACAGAGCCTTGCGTGTTCAAAAGCTTGTCTTAGAACGCTTACTATTACAGGTTTTTCATTTATCACATGGACACACATTGGATGAAGAAGCAAGATGCATACTGACCCACCTAGCTGAACACCCATCCAATGAAACTCTGACTGCAGCTTTGGAAAATGCAAATTGTATGAACATGCTCTCTCTTTCCTCAGAGTTCAAGTCAAATGTTCGTCTGGGAGCACTGGGTAAGATTACCCAGTTCTGGCTCAATTACATGGACAGAATGTGGCTCATCCTTCAGTTTCAAAGAGCAACTAAAGAAAACAACTTGGATCTGCACTTGGCAAGTCTACAAAAAATGTGCAGCTTGTTCTGTAGCTATGACCACACGAACTATGTCAGATACACCACAGTATACTTATTGACACCTTTAAATCTACCACATTCTCTCCCTGGGGCAGATGAAAATTGATTCAGTGTCAACAGATCCCCTCATCCAGGAATGCAGTTGACATCACCATATAGCAAGCAATCAATCGTCATACTAAATCCCATGATGGCATTGTGGGATTTAGTCATAACCGTTCAGCATACTACAGATGGTGTATGACTAGACACGCTAGAGCCAGCTATCAACAAGCAACATTGTAACTAGCAGACATGGATTGCGAAGAGTACACCTCACACAAGGACTTGAGGCGATCACAAATTGCGGGAAGTGAAGAGGACACCAGCAAGGTAGTACAGGCAATATTAAACTTTATCAATCCATTTGAAGTAGAAAACAACGATGTGCTCTACTGCTTGTCCTCAGGTGCACCAGCCCCAAATGATGTTGAACAAGATCTCTTACAGGCTGACAAGTTTGGAAAGGAATCCTACAATGCATTTGTACAAGAACGACTGATTGAAAGAACCAAGAACTTCAATGCAACAAAGCAGATCACACCTGAAAGAAATGTCTTTGGTCAACTTATCTTGCTTTCACTGAAGCATGACATCAGCATGGAGAGGGTTCTTAGCTTTCCATTGGGTCTTGTTCCTTGGGCACTGACCACTGCTGATGGAACTCCTACAAACACAGACAAGTCAAAGCTAATGCATATCTTAGAAGAGCTCACAGAGCACAATGACCAAAGCAGAACATGACAATCTATGTCATTGATGGCAGTGCCCTTCTGCAAGCACAGGTGGCACTTCTAAGCACGTTTGGAGAGCTGGCAGATAGCATCTTTGATCAGCTCCCTAAAGTACAGCGAGTAGATTTTGTATCTGACTCCTACTTACCACTATCCATCAAGGGGATTGAGAGAGCCAGAGGATGTTCTTCAGAAGCATTTTTGATCATAGGAACCCTGACAAAGGTCCCTAGAGATTGGAAGAAATTTCTGTCAAATGACAAAAATAAACAGCGTTTTATCCATTTCCTTCTAGATGAGTGGAAAAAAGATAAGTATGGCTCCAAACTTCTTGGGAAGAAGGTTCTGTTTGTTTGTGAGAACAAGTATATATCTCTTTCAAATTCTGATGGCACCCACACCGTCTCAGAAGAGGTTGAAGAACTGATCTCTACACAAGAAGAAGCAGACACAAAAATCATTCTTCATTGTGTACACATAGCTTTTAACCCGACAGACGAGTCCACAATAATTGTGCGATACCCAGATACAGATGTCGTCATACTTCTACTCAACTTTATACAGGGATTCAAACAGAAAGTTCTCTTTGACACTGGTACTGGCAACAAGAGGCATCTCATACATATCCATAGCATCATCAAAGAAGTAGAAAAAGACCTGTGTCTGGCACTCTCTGCAGTCCACGCCTTTACTGGCTGCGATACCACCAGCGCCTTCGTACGGAAGGGAAAAGTGATTGCTTTAAATATCCTGAAGCAGCATCAAGATTTTGTTGAAATTTTCCAACGTCTTGGAAAATCAGTTGAGATTGATGATGATGTATTTGACAAGTTGGAGCGTTTCACATGCCTTCTTTACGGCGATGCAGGCACATTAACAAACTACGACATGAGAATTTTTTACAAAGATTTTGTGCCAAACCCGGGATGCTGCTATCGAGCTACAGTGGAGTAGACATGAGCCTTCCCCCCCCCCCCCCCCCCCCCTGCAGAGAGCAAATTATCAGGCTCTCATTTGGTATCGGTCATACCAAGCTGTCCCAAGTATTCCACAACCAGATGGACATGGCTGGGACAGTTTACAAGGGACACTGCACTTGAAGTGGACAGACGGTAATCTGATGCTGGTGGATGTACTGGTGGATGAGTCAGAGCAGGACCCACAGGGTGAAGAAGAAATGCCAGAATTTGTTAATTTAACAGACATAATATTTCAGCCAGATGATTAGAGTAACAATTTCATTGAAAATAGCCACCTTCACAGTGCTAGATTTATCTGGTGATAATAGTTTATGCAGATGTAAATGATATTCCTCTAATCTTAAGTTAAGCATCAGGTAAAAAGAAATGCATTTCTAAAACTATGTGACAATCAATTACTTAAAAGATGGATTGCTATGACATAGGTGAATTGTACAAGGAATGGTATGTAAATCCACTTTCAAAGATTTTTAAAGCTGTTGTTTAGTATAGATGAATGTCTTTAAATATCCAAGATAGATATATTATATTATATTTCATCATAGTTCAATAATAATATCTTCATGTATTAAATACAGTACACATTTTAGTAATAACAGGTTCAGGAAGTCATTAGAATATGCATATATATAGAGGTATCTGAACCACGGACTAATGAGTTGGATCGTGGTTCAGTCTTTTAAGATATTGTTTAACTATTACTCCGGAACTCTGTTCATTTTGGTGATCTGGGGGCCTCTCGAATGTTTGCGGTCTCGTGGTGTAATATCGAAAAGTATGCAAGGACAGAGTTGTCATTTAGGCCCCTGATTCTGGACGCATTCGATTCTGTATAAAACAGGGCGGTACAAACGTTTTACCTGGACGGTACACATTACTTTGGTGTATGGGGACGGGACGTAGCTCGGTGGTAAAGCGTCCGCCTGATGCACGGTCCGTCTTGGATCGATCCCCGTCGGTTGGAACAATGGGCTATTTCTCGTTCCAACCAGTGCACCACGACATGTATATCAAAGGTCGTGGTATGTGCTATCTTGTCTGTGAGATGGTGCAAATAAAAGATTACTTGCTACTAATGGAAATGTTCTCTCTTTCTACGACTATATGTCAGAATTACCAAACGTTTGACGTGCTGTAGTGGTGTCGTTAAACAAAAACAAGCAAACAAACTATTAGCACTATTTTCGTTCTTGCTTTCACTTTTTTCTTCTTTTTTTTTCTTTTGTTTTCTCATTGCAGTTCATAGCTTATCTTTTAATGCTGGGTTTCCAAGCTCTGTATTATGTGGCTAAAATGGACGACAAATCGAGTCTGCACATGACGGTTTTGAACGGCACATTAACCGTCTTGAATCCCACCATTGTCAACGTCTTTATAGGTAGGCAAATATTGTGTTTTCAACGGCACATTAACCATTTTGAATCCCACCATTGTCAACGTGTTTATACGTAGGCAAATATTGTGTTTTCAACGGCACATTAACCATCTTGATTCCAACCATTGTCAATGTGTTTATAGGTAGGCAAATATTTGATTTTCAACGGCACATTAACCATCTTGAATCTCACCATTGTCAATGTGTTTATAGGTAGGCAAACCATGTGTTTTCAACGGCACATTAACCGTTTTGAATCCCACCGTTGTCAATGTGTTTATAGGTAGGCAAATCTTGTGTTTTCAACGGCACATTAACCGTTTTGAATCCCACAATTGTCAACGTGTTTATAGATAGGCAAACCGTGTGTTTTCAACGGCACATTAACCATCTTGAATCCAGCCATTGTCAATATGTTTATAGATAGCCAAATCTTGTGTTTTCAACGACACATTAACCATCTTGAATCCAACCATTATTAATGTGTTTATAGGTAGGCAAATATTGTATTTTCAACGGCACTTTAACCATCTTGAATCTCACCATTGTCAATGTGTTTATAGGTAGGCAAACCATGTGTTTACAACGGCACATTAACCATTTTGAATCCCACAATTGTCAACGTGTTTATAGATAGGCAAACCGTGTGTTTCAATGGCACATTGACCATCTTGAATCCCGCTATTGTCAACGTATTTATAGGTAGGCAAATCTTGTGTTTTCAACGGCACATTAACCATCTTGAATCTCACCATTGTCAACGTGTTTATAGGTAGGCAAATCTTGTGTTTTCAACTGTACATTATCCATCTTGAATCCAACCATTGTCAATGTGTTTATAGATAGGCAAATCTTGTGTTTTCAACGGTACATTATCCATCTTGAATCTCACCATTGTCAATGTGTTTATAGGTAGGGAAATATTGTATTTTTAACGGCACATTAACCATCTTGAATCCAACCATTGTCAGTGTGTTTATAGATAGGCAAATCTTGTGTTTTCAACGGCACATTAACCATCTTGAATCCGACCATTGTTGTAACAGAAAAATATCAACCTCCAATGAGGGGATTCGAACCACGGACTCTCGGTGCGAGAGTCCAGCGCTCTACCAACTGAGCTAATAGGGAAATTCCCACCAGTTACTGCCAGTAGGAGCACTTTATCCCTACACTACTACATACTCCCCCCTCAAGTGAAGCTACGTTCCGGAGCTGTGGGCCACGAGCAGTTGAACTGTTACGGGTCCTGACTGGGTTATAATAGTATTCTTATGTTAAGAACACACCCAGTCCCTACGTCGGCTCCAAATGTAACAGAAAAATATTAACCTCCAATGAGGGGATTCGAACCACGGACTCTCAGTGCGAGAGTCCAGCGCTCTACCAACTGAGCTAATAGGGACATTCCCACTAGCTACTGCCAGTAGGAGCACTTTATACCTACACTACTACATTGTCAATGTGTTTATAGATAGGCAAATCTTGTGTTTTCAACGGCACATTAACCATCTTGAATCCAACCATTGTCAATGTGTTTATAGATTGGCAAATCTTGTGTTTTCAACGGCACATTAACCATCTTGAATCCTACTGTTGTCAATGTGTTTATAGGTAGGCAAACCATGTGTTTTCAACGGCACATTAACCATCTTGAATCCAACCATTGTCAATGTGTTTATAGATAGGCAAATCTTGTGTTTTCAACGGCACATTAACCATTTTGAATCCAACCATTGTCAACGTGTTTATAGGTAGGCAAATATTGTGTTTTCAACGGCACATTAACCATCTTGAATCCAACCATTGTCAACGTGTTTATAGGTAGGTAAACCGTGTGTTTTCAACGGCACATTAACCATCTTGAATGTCACCATTGTCAACGTGTTTATAGGTAGGTAAACTGTGTGTTTTCAACGGCACATTAACCATCTTGAATGTCACCATTGTCAAAGTGTTTATAGGTAGGTAAACCGTGTGTTGGATAAGGAAGTCGAGCGAGTCCAAAATTGTTCTCATAGCTCGTCGGGCTTTTATAGAGATTATTATACGAGCTTGTGTGTCGTACTGATTGTACGATACGAGTGTCGGGATTCTTGTATTGCTCGAGCGAGAGCGAGGGGGTAATACGTGAATCCCGACACGAGTTTCGTAAAATCAGTACGATTCACACTCGAGTATAATAATTTCTTTATTATCCACATTATTCATAATATTATTTTTATGAATAACAAGCTAGGACCATGACAAAACGTTTCAAACGTAACTAGAAGGAGACAACGAAATGACGAAACGACGCCATGTTGGTAAGCGTTTACGCAGAACTTACACTGGGGAAACCGCATTAAGTTATGACTTCGCTTCCCAAAATTATGTCATTCGTTGTGCATGTCAAATCATTATGACACACGTGTCGTACACATACTAGTTATAATTCCCTGAATATCGTGTAATAACTAGATCAGACTGCAATGCAAATATGACTACATTTCGTCATCTCCTAGTTATGGCTGAAACATTTTGAGTCGGGTCTTGTTATTCATAAAGAAAACAACAATAATAATATGGATATTAAAGATTATTACACTCACGTGTGAGTCATGCTGATTTTACGAAACTCGTAAAAGCAGTACGACACACAAGTTTGTTTATTCAATGAAAAATAATTGCCACATTTACATTTGTTTTATACTTGTTGTTGTTGTTGTTGTAATTGTTGTTGATAGAATGACTGTTATAGTTCCATCCATATAATTAGTATCTCGGTGCATATTATAATAATTTTTCAGAAAAGTAATTGTATTATATACGTAGCACCAGTGGTAAATAGCTCGCTTGATGCGCGATCCTTTTTTTTATGGATATCCGTGAATCACGACTGATATATCCTGTGGGATGGTGCATATAAAAGATTTCTTGCTACTAATGGAAAAATGTAGATAGTTTCCGTTTTAAGGCTATATGTCAAAATGCCCAAATGCTTGACATCCAATTGCCGATTATTAATATATACACACATGTGTTTGTATTATATAAGTGGCCTATCATTTTGACGATTACGTTTTGTCTGTGTGTTTTGCAGGTGTGTACTTCCTCTCTCTCCTCCTTGTTACGCTGATGGCGTGTACAAATATGTACCTGTTTCTAACAACCTACAGGTACGTTCATTCTTTATTTTGCTCAGACCATATCAGGCCTGTAGGAACGGGATGGCACAGCTCTTCCACACCCCACCACCCCCCCCCCCCCCCCCCCCACACACACACACGAGGACGAAAATGTACGTTTAGTTTTTTGTTTTTGTCTTACTCTTTATAAATATAGATTTTAACAAATGGTTTGTTCCCCCCCCCCCCCCCCCCCCCCACTAGAGACTTTCGCTCCCTCACTGGAGATTGTGCCCCCAACCTACAACCCAACTCCAGATCGTGCCTACGGGCCTGAATATACATGAGGTAAAATAAACATAATATACGCTATACATAGTATACAGTGTAATCAAGTTTAAACCGTTAACATTCCTACTGGAAAAACAGAATAATTAAAAAATAACTACATACAAACAATCATATACATTTTTATATATACACACATACATGTATATTCCGTACAAATTTCCTATTTACATTACAACATTTTAAGGCGTTCGAACACTGGTTTACCTTACAGCGGTTTTATCGAATGTAACTCATTGTTTAAAGCTTGATCATTTATCTCGGTACAAAACAGAGTCATAGGATATTTTGACAAGGCCGTGACTGATAACATCAAGCACGGCCCTCTGTTTTGTCTATATATGGACTGTCACTCGCCAGGACGATACGTCCTTCCTGACTTGTATGCAAGAGGACTGTCACTCGCCAGGACGATACGTCCTTCCTGACGTGTATGCAAGAGGACTGTCACTCGCCAGGACGATACGTCCTTCCTGACTTGTATACAAGAGGACTGTCACACTTAATCTGAACGACAAGGAGCGAGACGTAGCCCAGTGGTAAAACGCTCGCTTGATGCGTGGTCGGCCTAGGATCGATCCCCGTCGGTGGGCCTGTTGGGCTATTTCTCGTTCTAGTCAGTGCACCGAGATTGGTATATCAAATGCCTTGGTATGTGCTATCCTGTCTGTGGGATGGTGCATATAAAATATCCCTTGCTACTAATGGAAAAAATGTAGCGGGTTTCATCTCTATGACTATGTCAAAATGACCATAATGTTTGACATCCAATAGCCGATGATTAATACATCAATGTGTTCTAGTGGTGTCGTTAAACAAAACAAACTTGTTCTTCCAATAGCCGATGATTAATAAATCAATGTGCTCTAGTGGTTTCGTTAAACAAAACAAACTGCTTCATTTTCTGAACAACAAAACCGTAACACACGATCAGGGCCCATATTTTCGAAGCCATCTTCATAACACACGCCATAGTGACGTCATAGCTTACGATGATTTTACGATTTCGTAGGCTAAGATTACTTCGAAAATATGGGCCCAGGGCCGTATCTCTGCACAATACAAAGTCGAATGGGCGCTTAGCAAAATAGCGGCTTATTCCATGTCTAGTGTCTCGTCTATAGGAGGACAGCCACTCCCGAGGAGATCCTATACTGGAAAATAGTGGCTTATTCCATGTCTAGTGTCTCGTCTATAGGAGGACAGCCACTCCCGAGGAGATCCTATACTGGAAAATAGCGGCTTATTCCATGTCTAGTGTCTCGTCTATAGGAGGACAGCCACTCCCGAGGAGATCCTATACTGGAAAATAGCGGCTTATTCCATGTCTAGTGTCTCGTCTATAGGAGGACAGCCACTCCCGAGGAGATCCTATACTGGACGATTTCTCCCCTCTTTCATCATCAGAGAGGACTGCCGCTCTCAGGATAGTTTACTAAATCAAAACTAGCACTGAATAGAGAATAAGTACAGCTGTGATATACATGAACTCATGAATTACTGTCATAACAGTGATGATATCCTGTGTTCACGATAAGCGAGAATATCCTGCCCCATCGGAGGCACCCGTCATGAATACTGTCACCACAGCTGTCAAGTATGTCACTTCATTTAAAACGATAAAAAAAAGTGTTTAAGAGTTTCACAAAAGAAAAGTATGCGTAAGTTCAAAATATGAATTAGTATCAGTTACTGGTTCGACAATTTTATAGAATATGCAATATGGTATAGCATTAACTGTGCACCATAAAACATTTTCAAAGTCACAATAAGTATTGACAGTCAAAAGGTAGAAGAAACACCTGCTCCGTCAACATGATATTTGAAATCGGTGTAAAAGACCCTAAATATAGCCACCTTTTCTACATACAATCCATGATTTGAAAACCCTAAATATAGCCACCTTTTCTACATACAATCCATGATTTGAAAACCCTAAATATAGCCACCTTTTCTACATACAATCCATGATTTGAAAACCCTAAATATAGCCACCTTTTCTACATACAATCCATGATTTGAAAACCCTAAATATAGCCACCTTTTCTACATGCAATCCATGATTTAAAAACCAAAAGAAGCCGTATCAATTCTGGAACTTTGGTCTGACCGGAGACAGACGTTTTTTTTCGGCCTGATGTACACTTTCCCAGACAGATCTGCACATACAAGAACCTTTGATACATCTTTATTGGGACACTATTTGGGACGGAGAAACACTCAATGAATATTAAAGTGACTGACCCTAGTTTTTAATTAATAAGACGTTTTTGTGACCATTAGAGCCGGGTTTTGTTTTTATTACAATTGAAACTAGATATTACTTGCATTTTATTTTTAGACTATCCATTTCTGTACATTCAAAGTGTTTTTTGTCACCCTGGTGTTTGTAATACCGAGAAATGCATGATTTATATTT